>NW_023276806.1:231308199-231415699 GCF_003668045.3 Cricetulus griseus
GTGTGTTGGGGGGTTCTGTTGCCATCAGAACTTCAGAGATGGGTAGGAAAGGACAAGGCCTGGGATGCCTAACCCTTACACCCCCCTGGTTCTCCCTGTGAGACTAGAGTGGTTGGCTTTTGGCCCAGTTCTAGAACAAGTTGACAACTGGGAGAGAGGGAAACAAGGGAGAGAGCAGCTCAGGGGTTTGGGGAGCCTGAAGACTGCTCTGAAGCATCAGTGGGGAGGCTAGAAACTCTTAAGTCATACCATGGGGGACGTGAAACTCTCCTTAAAGTCTTAGGGTACAGGGGTGGGGACATAAAGAGAGGACAGACACTTAGGGAAATGTCTCCTTCCCGGGAGGGGCAGGGATGGAGGTATCCAGGATGGGATGAGGGAGGCAGAGCAGAGGGTAGGCGACAGGATGAAGGGAATGGTTGGTCCAGCATGCTTTGTCTTTGTCCCCAAACACCAGACAGGGCTGAGGAGCAGCCTGGGAAGCCATCAGTCCTGCCACGCCTGGGTGAGCTGACAGTGTCCAGCCTGACCTCTGATTCCCTGCTCCTGCACTGGACGGTCCTAGAGGGGGAGTTTGACTCCTTTGTCATCCAGTACAAGGACAAAGACGGGCCCCAGGTGATACCCGTGGAGGGACCGCAGCGCTCAGCCCCCGTGACATCCTTGGAACCGGGGCGCAAGTACAGATTTATCCTGTATGGGCTCATCGGCAAGAAGAAGCATGGCCCCTTGGTGGCTGAAGCCAAGATCTGTGAGTGGCAACAGGCACCCCAGCCCTGTACTTTGTACTATGCTGAGGCAGGCAGGCTGCCCCAGAGCTGTCGGGTCCAGGGAGATACACACAGCTCCCAGCAGCCTGGGGCTGTAGCCGGGTGAAATCAACCCTGAAGGGAAAGTGGTGGAGGCAGCCGAGGTGAGGAGGCCTGTGAGGCAGAGAACCCACAGCACTCTTCTGGCTGGAGAGCAGGACACGAGGGGTGCTGGAGGACTTAGTCCAAGGGTTCTATGAGCTGCGTGGGATGGCGTAGGCCTCGTTTGGGAACCCCGAGGGACCTCTGAAGGCCTCCGGATGAGCTACCTTACAAATAGCACAGTGTCTGCTGCAGGGGCGTGGCAGAGATGGAGTCAACAGCTGGTGTGACTGGCTGATGGCTTGGAACCCTGACAGTGGGACTGGGTGTGAGAGGAGAGCCTGGAGGCCCAGGCCAGCCCCAGGTCCCTGGATCAGCCACTTCTGTCCCCAGGCAGCAGCCGGTGGGGAGCAATACAGGGTGGGACACTCAGAGAAATACTTCCTGTGTGTTTCTGGAGCCAGAGAGCTCAGCGTGTTCTTGAACGACCATGGTCCTTACAGCAGCCTTGAGAGGCACCTAACTGAGGCAAAACAGGTGCCTGGAAGAATTTTGGGAGACCTCAGGGTTGCACTGAGTCCTGGAAGCTGTGGGAAGTAGGGAGCAAATGAGGTGAACAGAGGGAGAGAAACACCAGGGCTGTGTCCCAGATGCTGGGAGGAGGGCACCACCAGTCAGAGTCCACGGGAGTGAGTTAGGGCTCTTCAGTGTCCACGGGACTTAGCAATGGCCAGGTCACCGGAAGCTGCCTAGTGGAGGGCAGAGCTGGACTGGAGACATTTCTAGAATCCTCTGGGAACAGAGAGATGTGCTCGGAAAGTGGGTACAGCCAGGGACAGGCGTGGCAGACAGCAGCAGGTGGGTGGTTGCTTCCTGCACTGATGCCCCATGGATGTTGTCTCTTGAAGGAGAAACTATCTGGAAGTCAAGTTGGGAGCGTGAGGCTGCCTCAGTGAATTTCCCTGGCCTCACAGATGTGAAAGGGCTGGCTGGGCTCCCCTCCCCTTTCGGAGCCTCCTCTCCTTGGCTGGGAACAGTTAGTGCAACACTACAGAGAACTAGGCAGTTTGGAAGGTGTCACTCCTTCCTGTAATCGGGTCCAGCCTCTTAGGAGAGCTCACAGCTCGGCAGAGGACTGGCTGGATTTTAGTCCTCCTGGTCCCTCTGTCTCTGTACAGAGAGTGGCTGCGAGGGCTTCCTTTCTCCTGTGACTCCCTGGTCCTACTCTCTCTTCCTAGTGCTTCAGAGTGACCCCAGCCCAGGATCCCCACCCCGCCTGGGAGAGTTGTGGGTAACAGACCCTACCCCGGACTCACTGCACCTCTCTTGGACTGTTCCTGAGGGCCAGTTTGACTCCTTCCTGGTCCAGTACAGAGACAAGGAAGGACGGCCCCTCGTGGTACCAGTGGAGGGGCCTGAGCGTTCAGTGGTGGTCTCCCCACTGGATCCCAACCACAAGTACAGATTCACTCTGTTTGGGGTTGCCAATAAGAAGCGGTATGGACCCCTCACAGCCGACGGCACTACCGGTGAGTGGCAGCCACCTAAGCTGTCTCCACATGCACCCTCAGCCAGGGACCAGCTGAGCCTCCCAGCAAAATGGCTGATCCCAACACCCTGGCCCTGCTCCCAGGCTGAGGGGCAGCCAGCTTCCCCTGCACAGCGAGGCCCCTTCTATCCCCTTCAGTGCGCTCCCTAAAGCCCAGGAGGTGTGTCATACTCTGGCTGTGCCCAGTTTCCCGGGGTTTCAGCACTCATGCTAATGGCATGGTGACCCCCAGGTCCAAACCTGAACCCAGATCTCAGGCTGCTGCTTCTGTGCCTGGCTCATTCTTCTTGCCTGCAGCCCCAGCAAAGGAAGAGGGATTCTCGGAACAGCCCCTCCTGGGGGAGCTGACAGTGACTGGCATGACCCCAGACTCCCTGCGTCTGTCCTGGACGGTGGCCCGGGGCCCCTTCGACTCCTTTGTGATCCAATACAAGGATGCACAGGGGCAGCCCCAGACAGTGCCCGTCGCGGGAGATGAGAACGAGGTCACGGTCCCTGGCCTGGAGTCCAACAGGAAGTATAAGATGAACCTCTACGGGCTTCGTGGCAGGCAGCGTGTGGGGCCCGTGTCTGTAGTGGCCAAAACGGGTGAGTCAGAGCCCCACGCGTCTCCCAGGCAGAGTCTGCCCCAGCTCAGCTCCTCCAAGCTGCTCTTACGTCCCCACGTCCCAGGACTCCCTGCCCGGGCTCCAGCTCTTCACAAGGCTTCTAAGTCCATTTTCCCCATTCCGAACAGCCAGACCCCTCTTGTACTCCATGCCCTTCCCAGATACCCTCTCCTTCAGCCAGTTCACAGCCACTTATACTGCACTGCTTCAGGGCCCGACTCAGTCCCTGGCTGTCCCTGCGGGCTTCTGCCATCCACTCCTGCACCCTCACCATGTGGCTGCTCTGTGCCAAGGGTGGCAGACCCAGGGGACCAGGGCGCCATGGTGCTCCAGCCTCTTCTACATGGGGAGGACTCCTTTTAGCCTCCATTCCCCAACCCCTAGTCAGGCTGCCTCCAATCTTTCTGTCTATCCTGTTCCATGTCCCCAGACACTCCTATCCATCCAGCACGGTTGCCTTCTGCTGGCGATATACCGCTATACCGCTAGGGAGCAGGGACTTCGCAGGCAGCTGCCCGTCCCTCTCTGTCGGCTTCATAAATCAGTGCCCACAGGACCTTGGGCGGGTCCCTTAACCGTGCCATTCCCAGCTTCCTTTCTGCCAAGTGGGGGCCTTGATGGTGACACCCCTTGGCGCTGTCAGTATACACAGCAAGTTCAAACCAGGCATGGTGGTAAAACCTGCCTGTAATCACAGCGCCTGGAAGGCTGAGGCAAGAGGATTGTTGAGTCCCAGGACGGGCTGGGCTGCACAGTAAGACCTTGCCTAAAAATGAATGAATAAATCAGAGGATCAGTTGACTCCGGCTCAGAACACCTGTGCACAAACTCTGGGAAGCCGAGCCACCCCTGCCGCCCCACCCCCTCCTTTTGTTCCTGACTGCCCCCCATAACCCCATTGTCACTGCCTCTAGTCTGCTCCCTCCCCTCCCCTCCTGTTCTTGTGTCGCCAGGGTCTCAGTCCCTCAGGGAACCCTGTGAAGACTTACTGCAGGGATAGTAGGTAGGGTGCTGGGTGGGAGCCCTGGGAGTTGTGTATCCCAAGCCATCCAGGAGGGAACAGGACTCTTCTCAGGCCCACCTACCTGATTCCAACTCGCTTGCCTTCCGGGCAGTGGCCCTGCCTCAGCAATGCTTTCCATAAAGATGAAGGGTCTGGTTGGTGCAGGGAAGGAACAGGCTGCCTCAGAAGGGTGCCTCAGAAACTGGGTGTTGGGTGCCAAGGCCACAGGAGCCCTAAGCCTTCGTGGAGGGACAGACATGCTGGTGTGTTTTGGTGTCCCCATTGATTGACGGGTCACTCTTAACACCCGTGATCCTGCTTTCTTTCCTCAGCACCACCACACATTGTGGACCAGCCCTCCAGCCCCCCAGAGCCCAGCACTGAGGCCCCACAGCCCCTCGAGAAGCCACGCCTTGGAGAGCTGACTGTGACAGACGCCACCCCTGACTCCCTGAGCCTCTCCTGGACAGTCCCCGAGGGACAGTTTGACCAGTTCGTGATCCAGTACAAGAACGGGGATGGGCAGCCCAAGGTGGTGCGGGTCCCAGGGCACGAGGACCAGGTCACCATCCCCGGCCTGGAGCCAGACCACAAGTACAAGATGAACCTGTATGGCATCCACAGTGGCCAGCGTGTGGGCCCCGTGTCTGTTGTCGGGGTGACGGGTGAGTGGACTGTGGGAGTCCAGGGTGGGATCCATCAAGAAATAGAACCTACAGCTCTCTGGAGTCTAGTAACTGGGGAATAGTGGCCAAGGATTGGTCAGTCTCCCAGGTCTGTTTTGGCTGAAGCTATGGCTTACTATTGTGTTGCCCACCCTGGGACTGGTCTGTCTCCCTAGGCAGCAGGGCCACAGAGGCCTTCTCTGTTGGTGCTGTCCAGGTCCCCTCAGCTGACCCAGGAGCTTGGGCATGTGGCCAGCTGTGAGCTGACCAGGGCCACCAGGCCCAAGGTGGGGGACATCTCTGAACTGACATTGGGACCTCCCTGGTAGCCATAGCTTCTCCTCAGAAGCCAAGGACACCGGCTGGGGACCCTGCCTCACCTCTCTGCCTCCTTCTCAGCTGCAGAGGAAGAGACCCCCAGCCCCACAGAGCCCAGCACAGAGGCCCCAGAGCCCCGCGAGGAGCCGCTCCTGGGAGAGCTGACTGTGACAGGATCCTCCCCAGACTCCCTGAGCCTCTCCTGGACCGTCCCCCAGGGAGACTTTGACTCCTTCACTGTGCAGTACAAGGACAGTGATGGGCGTCCCCAGGTGGTGCGTGTCGGGGGCCAGGAGAGGGAGGCCACCGTGAGAGACCTGGAGCCTGGGCGCAAATACAAGATGAACCTGTATGGACTCCATGATGGTCAGCGTGTGGGTCCCGTGTCCACCGTGGGCGTGACCGGTGAGTGTGGCTCAGATCTGATTCTGTTTTTACTGCTGAGTCCCATGTCCCATGGCCAGCGACTGTCTAGCTGCTGAGCAGTCATGGCACCTTGTTTGTTTGGGAAAGCGTAGACAGGGCAAGTCTCCAAGGAGTAGGGCTGCCACCGGCTTCATGACACCTTTTCCGTAAGTCCAGCCAGACAGCTGGCAAGGATTTGGTGACACCTTCTATGTATGCAAGTTGTTGCTATCGTGTATGGTGTGTGTGTGTGTGTGTGTGTGTGTGTGTGTGTGTGTGTGTGTGTGTGTGTGGACATGGTGCATGTATGGAGATCAGAGGACAGCTCTGGGGATCCGGTTCTCTCCTTACACCTTTATGTGGGTTCCGGGATGGAACTGGGTTATCAGGCTTGTTCAAGAAGTGCCTTTACCAGATTGCTGGTGCCAGATTCACCAGACCGCGGGTGAATCCTCTTGGCAGGTGGGCGTTGCTGATTGGTGCAGCTTTGCACACAGCAGACCCTGCCATTTCTGTCTCAGACTCACAACCAGAAGAAGAGATCCCTCCAGCCATCGAGCCCCCGCTTGAGCCACGCCTGGAGGAGCTGACAGTGACTGGTGTAACCCCCAATTCTGTGAGCCTCTCATGGATGGTCCCTGAGGGGCAGTTTGATTCCTTCATGGTCCAGTACAAGGACAGGGATGGGCAGCCCCAGGAGGTGCCTGTGTCTTCCGACCAGCGCAAGGTCACCATCCTCGACTTGGACCCTGCAAGAAAATACAAGATGAACTTCTATGGTCTACATGGCAGAAGGCGTGTGGGCCCCCTCTCTGTGTTGGCAATGACGGGTGAGTGAGGCAGCACCCATCCCTGGTGGTCACAGTCCTTCCTGAAGACCTTGTCGCAGCCTTGCGTGGGGCTACCGTTCCTCACCCGTCAGTCTCTGCGCCAGTGACTACAGGCCTCTCTGCAGACTCACAGACTTCTAATCCAGGCCCCAAACCTCCGGGAACCTTCCCACCCTCTGGTGACTCGGCGACTCGCTCATCTGCAGGCCAACCCTGACCCTGCATCCCATTTGGCTCCCTCTAACCCTTTACTCTCCCCTCCCCCTCCCCCTTCCTTTGACTATGCACAGCTGTTTCATTTTTTCCTTCTCTTCTCTCTGCAACCCTACTGTGACTTGGACACAGCGACCGCCCCCACCCCGCCCCGTTCCTGCCCTTCTTCACCAAGGTTAAGCACACACGTCTCAGGACTTCTCAGAGGTCCTGGGTGCCCCGGTTCAAGTCGCATTCCCTTCTGGTCTACTCCAACTTTACCCCTGGGGAAGACACACCTTCCTGAGCTCCTGACTTCCGCCTCCTTTCATTACTCCTGGACATAAGCTCCCTGTGACTCAAGGACCACGGCATCTGGTGGAACCCCTCATCCTTTCTCAGAACATGGCATTACAATCTAGGAAACAGAATTCATAAAGGGCACTAATCACGCTGATATAACGTGTGTGTGTGTGTGTGTGTGTGTGTGTGTGTGTGTGTGTGTGTGTGTGTGTATGCGTAGATGCTCACATGTCACAGCGTGACTGAAGGTCAAAGACCAACTTGATGGGAGTCAATTTTTCCCATCTGCCGTGTGGGTCTTAGGGATTGAAGTTAGGTCACCAGGCTCAGTGACACGTACCTTTTGCCTGCTGAGCCATTTCACCAGACCAGACTGTGGGGACAGCTCAGTTGGCCGCTGCACAAGCATGAGCATCCAAGTTCAGATCCCCAGGCCCCTGGAGGACGCTGGGCATGGTGGAGAAGGCTTGCACTGGGGGGGGGGGCAGAGACAGGAGAGTCTTCAGAGTCCACAGGCCAGCAGCCAGCAGCCTTGTCTCATCCGTAAGCTCCAGAGTCCAGTGAGGGACTGTGTCTCAGAAAAATGAGGCAGATGGCTACTGACCAACAGCACAAAAGGGCTCTACACGTATGTACACACATGCATGCTCACCCGCACACACATGAACATGCATGCACACACATGTATGTTCACCTGCACACACATGAACATGCGCACGCAGGCATGGATGTCTGTACTGCATGGTTACAGCCCTTTTGCTTGTCATCAACCGTACAGTTCCCAACTGTTTGCATAGCGCTTGCATGGCTTTAGGCGTAGTGAGTTATTGGAGGTGATTTGAGGTCTACAGTGTGTGGAGGCTGCCATCCCTCAGGTTGGGAGCCATGAACCGTCTTATGGACACTGACACACCAGGGTGCCGGTATTCTCTCTGATTTATGACTTGGCAATACCTGGATCTCTTGATGAACAAGTGATGCTCTAATGTCGTGGAAGACCAGGCTGTCACAGGCCACTGAAGATGAGGAGGAAACTCTTCCCCACTGTGAGCCCCAAGGCAGGCAGAGCCAGGCCTCCTCCCAGGAGCTCATCCATGCTCTCCTTTTCATCCTAGACACCCTCCCACCAGCACCACCTCCAGCCACTGAGGCCCCCAAGCTGGAGCCACGCCTGGGGGAGCTGATGGTGACAGATGTGACCCCAGACTCTGTGGGCCTCTTGTGGACTGTCCCTGAGGGTGAATTTGACTCCTTCATGGTCCAGTACAAGGACAGAGACGGCCAGCCCCAAGTGGTGCCTGTGGCAGCAGATCAACGGGAGGTCACCATCCCAGGCCTGGAGCCCTCCCGCAAGTACAAGTTCCTGCTCTTCGGGCTCCGAGATGGGAGACGACGCGGTCAGGTCTCTGTGGAAACAAAGACAGGTGAGGCTCAGCCTGAGCCCCACCTGAGGCCCCAGCCTTCCCTGGAGTGTCTCTGACCTTCCTGCTGGCCTACTTTCCTGTTTGCCCATTCCATTCCGAGTCAGACAGGGACCCTACAGGGCAGGCTCTCAAATCTCCTCTCTTCCCCTCATTTGTTCTGCATGCTGGGCCTTCACGAGAAGATGGACTGGGGTGGAGGGGAACTAGGGCCTCCTGGGGAGGAGTAAAGGTGGCCAGGAGCCTCTCCTGCCACCCTGAGCCAGGTGGCACTGTCACAGCTGAGAGCTTTGGCTTGCCTCTCTGGCTCTTACCTGGCTCCCATCCCTCTGTCTCCACATCCACCTTCCTCTCTGACTTCTCTGAGCCTGGGAAAATGGAAACCAGACAAACCCTACCCAGCTGGGCCCTTTCTTGGGGTTTGGTCCAGGCAGTCTCCTGCCCCTTGGGACTCCCCGTTGCCAGAAGTCTCTCTCAATAACAATTCCGTCAGTGGCTTTGCTGTCCAGGAGGGCGGAGGGCCAGAGCCTTCCCAAGTTGGATGGCTCCTTAGGCAGTCATGGGATCTCTTTTCTGTTTGAGTTTCCTTGTGTGTGTGTCACTCCCAACACAAGCTCTTACAACAAGTAACAGTGCATGCCCCTTGCCTCCTCCAAGCCCCATGGCGTGGGTGTTGTGAGTCAGACGAGAAAGGAAATGGGAGGCTGAGCCACACTGAACCCCTCAGTAGCCCACCCCCCCCACTGGCCTGTCTCCCACTGAGAGCCTCTAACACTTTGGAATTCCCCAGGGGGCCAGTCAGGTCACTCAGCTGGGTTTCTGGGTAAGCTGTGCCCTGTGGAGAGAGGAGTCTCTAAGGGGTAGAAAGAGTCTAGGATAAAATGAGCAGGGAAGTTAGGGTGTCTGTGCAGGGGTGACTTAAGACAAAAGACCCACAGGGTCAAGTGGGGGAGGCTCTGGCTAGGTGGGGGAGCAGATGAGAGCGTGACAGAAGTGTCTGGGGACGCACTGACCACTTGGGCCTCTGGAGTTTTCCAGCCCTAGTGGGAGGTGGTCAAGAATCGTGGAAAAAATAAATACAAGAACCTTTCTTTCCCTGTGTCAGCCGCCCGAGATGACACCAGCCCAGGGGCCCTTCCCCGCCTTGGGGAGCTGTGGGTGACGGATCCTACTACAGATTCCCTTCGCCTGTCCTGGACGGTCCCCGAGGGCCACTTTGACTCTTTTATGGTCCAGTTCAAGGACAAAGGTGGGCCCCAGGTGTTGCCGGTAGACGGTCACGAGCGCACAGCCACCATCACAGCCCTGGACGCGGGCCGAAAGTACAGGTTCCTCCTCTATGGGCTTCAGGGAAAGAAGCGCTTTGGCCCCCTCACCACAGAGGGCACCACAGGTGAGTCTTCCTGGCAGGGTGCAGAGCATCAGGCCATCACTTGTGGCAACAAGCCCTCCTCTCCCTGCCCTGCCCTGCAAGGCCACAGCCCAGGACCATCTGAGCTATCTCTTGCCTCTGTCTCCATTTCAGAGCCCATGAATACTGTGGACCACACTGGAGTAAAGGCCCCACCAAAACCCCGACTAGGGGAGGAACTGCGGGTGACTAGTGTGACCCAAGACTCCGTGGACCTCTCTTGGACAGTCTCCGAGGGCCACTTTGACTCCTTTGTTGTCCAGTACAAGGACAGGGACGGGCAGTCCCAGGTGGTGCCTGTGGAGGGCGGCCACAGAGAGGTCAGGGTCTCTGGTCTCGACCCCGGCCATAGGTACAAGCTGCTACTCTATGGGCTCCGAGAAAGCAAACGTGTAGGGCCCCTTTCTGTCATCGCTGTGACCGGTGAGTAGGGCAGGTCCCCTTCCTTTGGTGTCCTTCTGTGGGGGAGTTAAACAGCTTTACCGAGTCATAATTTCCATACAGTGCCAGTGGGCTTTGGCTAATGTGTAAGTCACTAAACAACCATCACAGGGAGGTGCAAAGCCATCCCTTCAACCCCTGTACCCCCCCCCCGCCATCTGTTGGGGTCAAGGATGGCCTGGCCATCCATCCTTGGGGTCTTGACATGAGGTTTAGATTTAGATGGAGAGCCAGATGTGTATATATAGCTAAGCAGGGCCCAGTCAAGAGTTGGTCCCACCCATCAGCTCCAGTCTCCCATGTGGTGGGCTGATGCGTTGTTATAGTTGTGTGAAATCTCCTTCCAGGAGACAACTCTCCCTCAGGCTGGCACCAAGGTTTAACCTCCCCCCCCCCCACACCCCAAGGGATTCCTGGACAGTTTAACTTGGGGCAGGGTGGGGATTGTTTCAATGGTCTGATGGCCCATGAAGGGGCACAAGGTTCCATTAGGATGGCCTCACTCCTGCCAGGAGCTTACAAAGTCTTCTCCACACTCAGGTTCCCGGGGCCCTGGCAACCACTGGGATGCTTCCTGTCCTCTGGGGTTTGCCTCTCTGCATCTCATTTTAGACTCATGCAAAACACAGTGTTTTCGACTTAGTGTTTCGTACTTCAAATGCTTCTGTTAGCCCCCCCTTCCTCGGCCTTCCTCCCTTCTCCCTTCCATCCCTCCTTCCCCAAACCCCTCCCTCCCTCCCTCCAGCATAGGAGTCCAGCAACAGGGCAGTCACTTCCTCTCCCGTCTCTCTGAACCAGGCCCCAAAGAAGCAACAGAAGCGTGGACAGAGGTCCCCACAACTTCAACTCCCTCAGTTGAGCCCCACCTGAGGGAGCTGAGGGTGGAGGAGGCCACACCTCACAGCCTGCGTCTCTCCTGGGTGGTTACTGAGGGAGAATTTGACTCCTTCGAGGTCCAGTACACTGACAGAGACGGGAAACTCAAAGTGGTCAGTACAGAGGGTGACCAGAGTGACGTCATTCTTACTGGCCTGGAATCTGACCACAGATACCTGGTAACCCTGTATGGTTTCCATGATGGGCATCGTGTGGACTCTGCTCAAATTGAGGCCTTGACAGGTAAGTGGGAGACTAACCCTGATCTTCTGAACAGCTGCAAAGGTCCAGAGAGTTCAAGGTTCTCATGGTCACCCTCTCTCTCCATGTTCAGTGCCGTGGGAGGAGGAGGAGCCCACAGAGCCACCCACCGTGACGCCCAAGCCCAAGCCACACTTGGGGGAGCTGACTGTGACAGACGCCACCCCTGACTCCCTGAGCCTCTCCTGGACAGTCCCCGAGGGACAGTTTGACCAATTTGTGATCCAGTACAAGAACGGAGACGGGCAGCCCAAGGTGGTGCGGGTCCCAGGGCACGAGGACCAGGTCACCATCCCCGGCCTGGAGCCAGACCACAAGTACAAGATGAACCTGTATGGCATCCACAGTGGCCAGCGTGTGGGCCCCGTGTCTGTTGTCGGGGTGACGGGTGAGTGGACCTGGGACCCTCAGTGGGAGGTGACTTTCAGGATAGGTGAGCTGGGATTGATTGGTGAATAATGATTGATGGCCCAGAAGTGGCCAGTATCAAGGTTGGCTGTAGCCTGTGAGTCCCTCCTATGGCTGCTTATCTGCCCGGGCCGGGGCCTCCACACATGCCTCTACTGTGCTGATAGCTGCTCAGGTCACCCTAAAAGCTTAAGCATGTTGGGCAGCTGACCAGGACCACCAGGCCCTGACATTGGGACCTCCCTGGTAGCCATAGCTTCTCCTTAGAAGCCAGGGACACCACCTGGTGACCCTGCCTCACCTCTCTGCCTTTCTCAGCTGCAGAGGAAGAGACCCCCAGCCCCACAGAGCCCAGCACAGAGGCCCCAGAGCCCCGAGAGGAGCCGCTCCTGGGAGAGCTGACTGTGACAGGATCCTCCCCAGACTCCCTGAGCCTCTCCTGGACCGTCCCCCAGGGAGACTTTGACTCCTTCACTGTGCAGTACAAGGACAGTGATGGGCGTCCCCAGGTGGTGCGTGTCGGGGGCCAGGAGAGGGAGGCCACCGTGAGAGACCTGGAGCCTGGGCGCAAATACAAGATGAACCTGTATGGACTCCATGAGGGTCAGCGTGTGGGCCCCGTGTCCACTGTGGGCGTGACCGGTGAGTGGATAGAGTCCTCTACTTCTCAGGCAGTAGAGCCCTCACTATCTCCTACAGCAGAGACACAGGACTCCAAAACTCCCCAGCCTCTAAGGCATCTCTGACCTCCAACGCCTTAGGTCAAATGGGATCTAGGACAGGGAGGCCTGGAGGAGGACTGCCCATTAAAGATGAGGGAGGCCTGGAGGAGTCTCTGGGTTCTGAGACCTCTGGAGCATATTTTAGGCTCTCTGCTTTTTCCCACGGACTCTAGAGAGAAACCTGGGATTGGAACAAATTCCATGAAATATCAGCAAATCCTGTCCACAAATGATTGTTTAAGAAATTTCCAAAGGTTGGGGCTTAAAGAGATGGCTCAGTGGTTTAGAGCAGTTGTTGTCCAGGCTCATTTCTCAGCATCTACATGGTGGCTACAACCATTTGTAACTAACCACAGGGCATCTGATACCCGGGTCTGGCCTCCAAGGGCACCGAGCACCCAGGTGGTACATAGACATATTTGCAGGCAAGCACTCACACCTAAATTAAAATGAGTAAGTCTAATAAAAAAATTCCAGAGGATACAGGAGAAAGGATATAACGAGGCCCATGTATCCCTGTCTGCTTCAGTCAGGTGCTCACTGGCCTGTGGCCTACCTGTGTCCCACCCTCTCCCAACCTCCCCCTGAGGGAAAAGTCTTCATTAGCAGCTGCATTTTGACATAACTTAAGTGTTGCAGCATTCACCTGTGTGGGGGGTACCACCTAACACTTAGCACCCTGACCTCACAGGAACCTCCATAGTCTAAGTTCAGGAGAGTTTTTGACATCCCCAGTGAAAGCTTAGGTCTGGCCAGGAGTGTACACACACCTGAAACCCTGGGAAGGTGACCAAGGCAGGAAGGTCAGGAGTTAGTTCATTCTGCTGTATCTATTCAACTCAAGACTAACTGAGCTGTATGCCACCAAGTCTACAAACAAACAAACAAACAAACAAAAACACAAATATTGAAGTATGTGCATACAGCATGCAAAGGCCTTGAGCCACAAGGTGGCCTGATGTGTCTGAGAGCCCCAGGGAGACCACTGAAAGGCTTTGGTGATTACAAACGGGAAGCAAGAGTGACCAGGTCTACATGCAGCCTTCTGACCCATATGCCAGAGAGCTGGGATTGAGAACTCCTTCCAGACACAGCCAAGATTCTGTTTCACACCTTCCGCAGACCCTGAGGAAGATGCCCCTTCCCTGAAGCCACGCCTGGAGGAGCTGACTGTGACAGACGCCACCCCTGACTCCCTGAGCCTCTCCTGGACAGTCCCCGAGGGACAGTTTGACCACTTCCTGGTCCAGTACAGGAACGGGGATGGGCAGCCCAAGGTGGTGCGGGTCCCAGGGCATGAGGACCAGGTCACCATCCCCGGCCTGGAGCCAGACCACAAGTACAAGATGAACCTGTATGGCATCCACAATGGCCAGCGTGTGGGTCCTGTGTCTGTTGTCGGGGTGACGGGTGAGTGACCTGTGGGAGTCCAGGGTGGGACCAAGGGAAGGTGACCCTCAGCTCTTCAGTGATGTGAGCAGGGATTTGGACCCTGGAGGGGTCAGTACCCTCGTCCTGCCACGGTCAAGGCTGTGGCCTACAAACTGGCCTGTCCTCCTGGGCAGCAGGGTCAGGAGAACAGCACTGGGGAGGCAGAGGCAGGCGGATCTCTTGATGTCCAGGGCAAACTTCGCTGTGCCATTGCTGTCCAGGTCCCCTCAGCTGACCCAGGAGCTTGGGCATGGTGGCCAGCAGTCAGCTGACCAGGGCCACCAGGCCCAAGGTGGGGGGGACATCTCTGAACTAACATTGGGACCTCCCTGGTAGCCATAGCTTCTCCTCAGAAGCCAAGGACACCGGCTGGGGACCCTGCCTCACCTCTCTGCCTCCTTCTCAGCTGCAGAGGAAGAGACCCCCAGCCCCACAGAGCCCAGCACAGAGGCCCCAGAGCCCCGCGAGGAGCCGCTCCTGGGAGAGCTGACTGTGACAGGATCCTCCCCAGACTCCCTGAGCCTCTCCTGGACCGTCCCCCAGGGAGACTTTGACTCCTTCACTGTGCAGTACAAGGACAGTGATGGGCGTCCCCAGGTGGTGCGTGTCGGGGGCCAGGAGAGGGAGGCCACCGTGAGAGACCTGGAACCTGGGCGCAAATACAAGATGAACCTGTATGGACTCCATGATGGTCAGCGGGTGGGCCCCGTGTCTGTTGTTGGGGTGACAGGTGAGTGAATCTGGGACCCTCAGGATGAGACCATTGGGAGGTGGACTTGGGATTGGTGGCTGGATGCTGTTAATACCCCAGATCTGCTCAGCACCACAGACCTGCTTTGCTGATGCTGTGGTCTGCCTTTGTGTGCCTTCTTCTGGGCTGGCCAGTCTCCCTGGGCGGCAGGGCTTTAGAGGACTTTGCTGGGATGGTGGCTGTCCAGGTCCCCTCAGCTGACCCAGGGGCTTGGGCGTGGTGGTCAGCTGTCAGCTAAGCAGGGCACCAGGCTCCCTTGGTAATTATGGCTACTTTGTTGTCACTTGAGGACACCGGCTGGGGACCCTGCCTCACCTCTCTGCCTCCTTCTCAGCTGCAGAGGAAGAGACCCCCAGCCCCACAGAGCCCAGCACAGAGGCCCCAGAGCCCCGCGAGGAGCCGCTCCTGGGAGAGCTGACTGTGACAGGATCCTCCCCAGACTCCCTGAGCCTCTCCTGGACCGTCCCCCAGGGAGACTTTGACTCCTTCACTGTGCAGTACAAGGACAGTGATGGGCGTCCCCAGGTGGTGCGTGTCGGGGGCCAGGAGAGGGAGGCCACCGTGAGAGACCTGGAGCCTGGGCGCAAATACAAGATGAACCTGTATGGACTCCATGATGGTCAGCGTGTGGGCCCCGTGTCCACCGTGGGCGTGACTGGTGAGTGTGAACTGGGTCTTTAGGGTTGTGTCTCCTTCAGTCGGTATTGGTTACCTTCTTTGTTGTTTTCCCAATCCCACAAGGCCAGGATTTGGCTCTCCTTTCAGAGCAACCTTGGCCTTTGCTCACCAGCAGCCTCTTCCCCCAGAGGGCGAAACATCACACACACAGCAAGCCACCTTCCAGTGTTTTCCTGTTCTTCTTCCCTAATTTCAGGCGTCTTTGTTATAGTCACACTCACACTCATAGACAGATGACCAACCCAACAGTGTACTCTCTAGGGGTGACTCCGTGACATAAGCAGCATGTGTACCTGAAGATGCTTTACCGTGGGGTCACACACGGTTCAGAAGTTAAGGCTGCTCTTGCAAATGACAAGTGCCCATGTCAGGCAGATCACACCTGCTTGCAAATCCAGCCCCAGGAGGATCTGATGTCTCTGGCCACACACTCGCGCACACACGTGTGCGCGTGCGCACACGCGCGCGCGCGCGCGCGCACACACACACACACACACACAAACACTGAGAGAAGAAAGAGAGAGAGAGAGACAGGCAAGCACCCCACATACATGTGATTAAAAATGAAAATAAAAAACATTTGAGGCTGGTGGGGTTGGTGCACATCTTTGATCCCAGCACTCGGGAGGCAGAGGCAGGGGGATCTCTGTGAGTTTGAGACCAGCCTGCTCTACAAGAGCTAGTTCCAGGACAGCCCCCAAAGCCACAGAGAAACCCTGTCTTAAAAAAGAAAACAAAACAAAAAAAATTTTTGAGACAGGGTTACTCTGTGTAGCTCTGGCTGTCCTAACTCTGTAGACCAGGCTGGCCATGAACTCAGACATCTGCCTGTCTCTTCCTCCTGAGCACTGGCATTAAAGGCATGTTATCAATACCGACCATCTTTAAAAAACAAATTCTCTGAAAAGAAAAAGTTTTTACTCTAAAACCATTTCATAATTGTTCTACTGAAAAATACAGAACTCAGCTGGATGTGGTGGCCCAAGCCTTTAATCCCAACATTGGAGAGGCTGAAGCAGGCAGATCTCTGTGATGTCCAGGGCAGCCTGGACTACAGAGGGATATCCTGTCTCAATAAACAAAGCCACACAGAGCTGAATTACGTCCTGGTCATGGAAGCAGAGATCTGAGTCCAATCTCCAGGATTCACATAAAAAGAGGTGGGCAGGATTGCACATGCCTGGAGTCCCGGTGCTGGGGAGGTAAAGGCAGGAAGGTCCCCAGTGCTCTCTGGTCAGCTGGCCTAGACAAGTTGGTGGCCAGGGAGAGACCATGTGCTGGTGGTTCATGCTTGTGGAACAACAGCCATGCTTGTTCTCAGGCACACACACACACACACACACACACACCCATCAACCATTTCAGTCCCTTGATGGACTTGTGCTGTGATGTCATTGTTGGGTGGTGGTGAGAGACAGGAATGTGCATTTGGTGGAGGAAGTAGTTTATTGGGGACTTTTTCTTGGACCTATCTCTTGGCCTGGACCCTTCCTGGATTCCACCTCCCTCTTTCCTGTCCCACCACGCCCTCCTCCCCAACACAAAGGACCAACACTCCCCCCCAAAATAAAAACCAAGATGAGGGAGAGAAAAGGGGGCAGCAGAGCCCAAAGACTCCCCATTGGGTGCTAATCACAACCAGTTGACAATACCCGACACGGCGCCCACGGCGGTGTGCTTTGTAAGATGGAATGCAGTGTTCTGCACATTGCTGGGGTGCCTCTTTTTTTTTCTTCCTGTTTTAGTCTGTTCTGCATTGTGTGAATGTTCCAACATGGCAAGCATTTCTTTCCCCCTCCACGCATTCCTTTTATAATCACAGAAAAACAGGAAAATGCCGCGCCTCTCCCTAGCACCCCATCTGTCTTCCCTGTCGCCCCGGCAACGCAGTTCGTTTCTAATTATGAGAAAATTAAATTTGCGAGTCCCTAAGCAGCAAGGGGACAGGTGAGTCACAGGTGCAGTCAGGTCCCTGGGTGTTAGTCAGGCAGCTTCCCAGGGCTTCTCAAGAGCAGGCCAGAGCTGGATAGACCCCTCGTCAGGGACACTGTGGTAGGGCAAGTCAAGTCACTCAGCCACAGAGGGGGCAGCTTGTGAGTCTCCTGTGCCCTGGTGACTGTCTAGGTGGAGGAATCATTATCTCACAGTCTCTCTGACTTGACAGGTCTTGGTTCTGTACATGCTCCAGAAAACTGCAGGGTGTGGGGTGTGGGGAGAACTGGGGAACCGCTGGAGAGTTTACAGCCTGGGGTGAGGCACTAATCCTCACCCACAGCTGTTTCCTGTCTGGTTACCTCCTGCCATTCCTCATAAGGGCCATTCTCAACTCACAGCGAGCAGAGAGGGCAGTGAGGGACCCATGGCCCCTGCTCTTCTGTATCCCTGGTCCCCAGGTCCTTGCCCCCCCTTTCCATCTGCGTCAGTGCCCATTCTCAGCTCCCACTCACCTCTCGATGTCCTGAGTCAATCATTTCTTCTTACGCCTGTATTTCTGCAGTGTGAGGAACATGGCAGCCATGTGCAAAACTTGGAAGCAAGTAAAAAGCTTGGTTTAGCTTTGACCCAACAACCGCCATTAGTAACTGTGAGTTCTTGACTGTCCTGTGTGAAGCTCTGGGTTCCATGTCTAGCACCATGAACAAAGCCAAACCAAAAGTCAACAGTGTAAGTGAGCCCCCTAACAAAACCAAAGCAAAAGTCAATGGTGTAAGTGAGCCCCCTAACAAAACCAAACCAAAAGTCAATGGTGTAAGTGAGCCCCCTAACAAAACCAAACCAAAAGTCAATGGTGTAAGTGAGCCCCCCTAACAAAACCAAACTAAAAGCTAATGGTGTGAGCCCCCTTAACAAAACAAAACTAAAAGTCAATAGTGTAAGCCCCACTAACAAAACCAAACCAAAAGCCAATGGTGTAAGTGAGCCCCTCTTCTGCTTTCCCTGTGCAGCTGGCTCTTACTCTCTCGAGTGCTGGTTGGACGGTAGTCATTTACCTTGTGGCTACACGGTTTGCATTAATCATCATTTTAATGGTTATTTGATGCTTCCCGGTGAAAGCCTGGCAACGAAACCAATCTTCTGTTACGGGTCATTTGGGTCCTGACACATTTTGCTGTCATGAATAATCTCATTATGAATTCTTCCATGCTGAAACTTTTTCCTGCTTTTAATAATTTTCTTGGGATAAGTGCCCAGAAATGGGATTACTGGGTCAAAGGAAGTGAGCACTTATTTTGGCTCCTGACACACATGGCTTAGTTGAAGGTGTGTGACAGAGCAGCCTGAGTATCAGACAGAACAGCAGGGCTGGTTCAATCCTCTCCAGCCTGCAGTGACCAGACAACCACCGTGAGGCCTCATAGTCCCCCAGCTCCTGCTTGAGGAAGTTTATCTGCTGAGTTCCCTTAGCATCTGTGTGGTCCCAATTCTTCTGCCAGGTCAGAGGACCCTGAGAAGAGACCCCTGTACAGAGGCTCCCAAATACCCAGAGGAGCTGCTCCCAGAAGATCCAATAATGACAGGATCCAACCCCCAGACTCCCTGAGCCTCTCCTGAACTGACACCTTGACTCTTCACAGGACAGGGATGTTGGGGACCAGGCGAAGTACTGTGGGGGACCTGGAGCCCTGATTACAAGTACAGAACATACCTGTATGGGCTCCATTTGGGGCATTGGGTTGGCCAATGTCCATCATATGTGCAGCTGACCTGGACTCAGAAATCATAACCAGCTTCCTGGAAGTGTCTGTTCTTTAGTCATCAGGGGCTTTCTACAAAGCAGGTGGGGGTACGGTAGGTCATGCAGTGTCTCCACAGAGCAGGTGGGGGTACAGCAGGCCATTCAGGGTCTCCACAGAGCAGGTGGGGGTGCGGTAGGTCATCCAGGGTCTCCACAGAGCAGGTGGGGGTGCGGTAGGTCATCCAGGGTCTCCACAGAGCAGGTGGGGGTGCGGTAGGTCATCCAGGGTCTCCACAGAGCAGGTGGGGGTACGGTAGGTCATGCAGGGTCTCCACAGAGCAGGTGGGGGTACGGTAGGCCATCCAGGGTCTCCACAGAGCAGGTCAGGGTACGGTAGGTCATCCAGGATCTCCACAGAGCAGGTCAGGGTACGGTAGGTCATGCAGGGTCTCCACAGAGCAGGTGGGGGTACAGTAGGCCATCCAGGGTCTCCACAGAGCAGGTCGGGGTACAGTAGGCCATCCAGGGTCTCCACAGAGCAGGTCGGGGTACGGTAGGCCATCCAGGGTCTCCACAGTCTGCATTCTTATCAAGACGAGGCATTAGCCTCACTCTGGTGATAAGAACGTGATATAACCAACTGATAAAAGTTTTGCTTTGGCTTGTTTTTGGTGGGTTGGCCCTGTTCCTTCGGAGCCTGTTATAGAGCAGCTCATCATAGGAGGCCAGACAAAAGCACTCAGCCTCACTGTCCTCTTCAAGGGCACACCCTAAGGGACACCAGGAACTTCCTCCAGGCCACACCTCTTAAGGGATCCTCTTCCTCCTGCCTCAACCACCCTGGAGACCAGTCACGTGTAGGCATCTGAGGGACAGGTGAACCTGACTGGCGGGGCCAGTGCACAGCTTAGCCTTGAGTAGCACAGCTCCTCACCACAAAGGTGTCGGCGCTCCTGGGGAACATGTGACCAGCAGCCTTCTTGTCCTCCCAGGGGCTCTGTCACTATGGGAACAGTGAGGGTATGCTGGGATGCAGTCTTAACTATACACCTTACCAGTGTAGCAACCAGGTTACATACAAGGGGAACCTTGAGCCTGGAAGATTGATCGGTTCATAGCCATACCAAACATGAGCTTGTGGTAGAGAGGACAAGACAGGGCCTGGCAAGGGACACTTAAATCAGTCTGCTCACAGGGAACCACTGAGACCTGAAGTCTAAGAGGCACAAGTTTGGTGACAGCTTTAGAAAGAGTGAGTCCAGACTGGTGCAAAGAGCAGGAGGCTAGAAAAAGCATGGTCCAGAAGGAGCCCAAGGATGTGGTGAGATGCCCTGAGAAGGACAGGCTGGGCTTAAGACACGGTGGGGGCAGCTCAGGAAGCCTGGGTTCTGTGCTGAATGCTGGCATCTGGCATCAAAAGACGGGTATATGCAGCAGAGCTTGGGCTGCAAGGCTAAGCAAGACAAGGAGGGAGCAGCCTAGAGGCAGGGCTGGGTAGTGGGGGATGGTGGCCCAAGCAGGGGTCCTAGGCTGGTGAGTGAGGTAGCCAGGAGGAGTTTAGCAAAAGTCTGGGGCACTCCAAGTCTGGAGGCAGCTGGGCTGGGGCAGGTGCACTTTCAGATTGGGGGGGAAGATATGAGCCCAGTGAAGAGGGAGATGGCAAGGAGAGCCAGGTCAGGGAGGCTCTGAGTAGTGACCATGTGGGGCCATGAAGAGCTGATGCTGAAGGGGAAGTAAGTGGATGTTCCCAGATGGAAGGAGAGGAAGTGTAGGCTGGGTACTAAATGACAGCGTGGAAAGAGCAGAGGCCAGTGTCACTCTCATCTCCAGGGCTTTGCTATTTGTTTTTAACTCATTTGTTCTGTTAATTTTTAACTCATTTATTTTATTAATTGTTAATATGATGTTTTGAGACAGGGTCTTACCTTGTGGCCCTGGCTGTTGTGGAACTCACTATGCAGATCAGGCTGGCCTCGAACTCACAGAGATCCACCTGCTTCTGCCTAGTGATGGGTTTACAGGCCTGTGACCCCACACCCCACAAGGCTTTGTTTTTATAAATGGTCCTTTGCATGGGAACTAAGGACAGGGAAGACCTAACCTGTCCCTGTGTTTGTGTTTAGATCCAGAGGAGGAAACCACGACCACACAGGTGGTGCCTACCATGACCACCAAGCCTCCTCCAGAGAGGCCACGCCTTGGAGAGCTGACTGTGGCAGACGCCACCCCTGACTCCCTGAGCCTCTCCTGGACAGTCCCCGAGGGACAGTTTGACCACTTCCTGGTCCAGTACAGGAACGGGGATGGGCAGCCCAAGGTGGTGCGGGTCCCAGGGCACGAGGACCAGGTCACCATCCCCGGCCTGGAGCCAGACCACAAGTACAAGATGAACCTGTATGGCATCCACAGTGGCCAGCGTGTGGGCCCCGTGTCTGTTGTCGGGGTGACGGGTGAGTGGACTGTGGGAGTCCAGGGTGGGATCCACCAAGAAATAGAACCTGCAGCTCTCTGGAGTCTAGTAACTGGGGAATAGTGGCCAAGGATTGGTCAGTCTCCCAGGTCTGTTTTGGCTGAAGCTATGGCTTACTATTGTGTGCCCACCCTGGGACTGGCCGGTCTCCCTAGGCAGCAGGGCCACAGAGGCCTTCTCTGTTGGTGCTGTCCAGGTCCCCTCATCTGACCCAGGAGCTTGGGCATGGTGGCCAGCTGTAAGCTGACCAGGGCCACCAGGCCCAAGGTGGGGGACATCTCTGAACTGACATTGGGACCTCCTTGGTAGCCATAGCTTCTCCTCAGAAGCCAAGGACACCGGCTGGGGACCCTGCCTCACCTCTCTGCCCCCTTCTCAGCTGCAGAAGAAGAGACCCCCAGCCCCACAGAGCCCAGCACAGAGGCCCCAGAGCCCCGTGAGGAGCCGCTCCTGGGAGAGCTGACTGTGACAGGATCCTCCCCAGACTCCCTGAGCCTCTCCTGGACCATACCTCAGGGAGACTTTGACTCCTTCACTGTGCAGTACAAGGACAGTGATGGGCGTCCCCAGGTGGTGCGTGTCGGGGGCCAGGAGAGGGAGGCCACCGTGAGAGACCTGGAGCCTGGGCGCAAATACAAGATGAACCTGTATGGACTCCATGATGGTCAGCGTGTGGGCCCCGTGTCCACCGTGGGCGTGACCAGTGAGTGTCAGATGGGTCTGTGAGCGATGACCCCATTCTCATTCCTTTCTCTACCATCTTTGTGTAACAGTCGTTCTTACAACAGCAAGGCTGTGTGAGCACTTCAGGTTTCCTGGGGATGGATATTGTTTAATCTGGATAGGACACTAACAACAAGCAAAGTATTCCAGACAAGCCCGACATACTGAATTATTGGTTTATTATTATTACATATGAGAAAACGGGTGAAGGGTTACCTGCAGAAACATGGGTGACCCAAATGCAGGTGTATTATACAAAAGCTGACCTCAACATGGATAATGACTCAGAAAAGATCAATTCTTGGAGCTTTCTCCAGCTCTCCTGCAAATAACTGCTAACCTTTAGCTAGTGTTGGGACAGACTGTGAGTTTTGTAAGTTTCAGGAGCTTCCTTAGACTTGTGGATTTTCTTTACTTCCTGAGTCTTTTAAGCTCTGATTACTTCCTGGATGTTTTGCTTTCTTTTGTTTTTGAAACGGGGCCTCTGTAGATAGCCATGGCTGTCTTGGAACTTACTATGTAGACCTGGAACTCACAGAGATCTGCTTGCCTCTGCCTCTCAAGTGCTGTATGTAATTAAAGGCACACACCACCACACCTGGCTACTACTAATGAGCTTTCCTCAGAGAGGCAATGTGTCAGTTTTTAGGAAATAGATACACAATGCTGTGATCCCGCCTTTGTCTTTTAAATTTTTCCCACTTTTCTGTAGTGTTGCCTGAGCCTTTTCTTCCATCTATTGCCGAGTATTGGACCATTGTGACACAGCAACTGCCATTTAGTTTCAGTACCTTCAGTTATGAGTCTCTACAGTACACCTCTAATTACAAGGAACACATTCCTTCCACAATTAATTGGCGTTGGTAGCAGCAGTAATCCGTGAGTGTAGACACGGGTATTTAGAAGGCAATTCGATGGGTGTATCATATCCATTTAATAAAGCAATGGCATTGCCTCCCCACGGGGGCCCCATGTCTTCTCCAGCCACAGGCTTCTGCCCTGGTGTGTAGTACAAGATGTGTGTCCCCTCCTGTGGAGCAGACTTTAAGTATGATTATTGTTGTGCCCATAGAAGTTGTGCCATAGCCGGGCGTTGGTGGCGCACGCCTTTAATCCCAGCACTTGGGAGGCAGAGGCAGGCAGATCTCTGTGAGTTTGAGACCAGCCTGGTCTACAAGAGCTAGTTCCAGGACAGCCTCCAAAGCCACAGAGAAACCCAGTCTCGAAAAGACCAAAAAAAAAAAGTTGTGCCATGGCTGTGCCAGCGGCCTCTTCTTGCCGGCACGGGGGGCTCTGTATTATTCATGGCCCATGGACAAGCAGGACTGTTGGTGATCATTTTCCCACAGCAGCTTGCCTGGTGCCCATCATGTAATACAAATGCAAACCAAAGGAAGGGACCTTCCAGTTCAGCCTCAATCTGATTTCTTCATGTTCTGCAACAAGCATTCAGTGTCTTCCGCAGTAGGGATTTAGCATCTACTCCAGTGTTGCAAACCACATCATTTCCCATAGCCTTATGGTCTGTGGGACTTCGGGGCCTCCTTCGCCTGAACAACTCACAGGAATGTAGCCCACTCCTTGCATCGGGGTTCTCATTCAACAGCCTTATAGTTTCTGGCAGTGCCCCCTCCCATTCGTACAGGGCACAATTCATGTCTCTCCTGTTCTTCAGACGATTTTATAGACACTTAACCTACCCAGAGACTAGCATGATGTCATCTGTGTCATCAATGCATTCATAGAGGTGGGCGCAATAGCAATGCAGGGTCCCAGATCCTTCCCATGACAGCCACGGGGGCACGCTCTGAAGAACCATGGTCAGCCATTCCAAATGGATGCAAACTGGCCCTAGGATCCAGAGCAAAGGCGGCACTAGTAAACAATCATTAGCAAATCTCAGCACAGTACAAAACGACCTCATGGTTTTCATGAATGGCTTTGTCAAGAGAGGGTCACTGATGGAATGTACGTTACCCTATCTGGCCTTCCATGAACTTTCCATGAACCACCCAGCCTCTTCATCCCAGGATGCTGTTGATGGTTCAAGACCACTGTGCATCTCTTTGCCTTTGATGGCCCTGAAGGTCCCAGCTCAGGCCCATGGCTGTACTCTGGCCTACCACGCCCGCCGCTGGAGCTGGGTCTTCAGCTCTGACAGGCCGCTGTCTTTTCATCAGCCACGTTTGCTGCTATGGTGGCTATTGGAGGGGCCCCAGGCTACTTAAACAATTTCTACCCCTAGCATGGATCCGTACCTTCTTGCAGGGGAGAAACGTGTGCTGCACACTCTGGAGGTGACGACCGTCCACCCCTAGGTCAAGTTTAACCTTTTTTTAAATTCATGCATGTTATGTATATGGGTGCTCAGTCTTCATGCACACCAGAAGAAGGAATCCGATCCCCTTACAGATGGTTGGGAGCCGCCATTTGATGCTGGGAACTGAACTCAGGTCCTCTGGAAGAGCAGCCGGTGCTCTTAACTGCTGAGCCGTCTCTCCAGCCCCAAGTTTAACCTTTTAATCTGCGCTGTCCTACAATTTCTGTCTTCTGTGACCTGCTTCTTGGGCTGTAGAGTCTACAGGAGGTCGCTAGCACAGCATCTGGCATTCTGTTAATCTTCCTGTGGGAACTGTCTGTTCACTAATCCTGTCACGCTTCTCTTTGAGTGACTGGGACAGATTCTTTGGTCTGCCCTGCCTTTCTCTCACTTCCTCTCGATCGATGGCAGCTGTGTTTTATAAAGACAGTTGACATGCTGCTCGGAGTCAGACTGGGTTCCCAGAGACTCTGAGTCATTGTGTCATATCCCATCCCAGTCCCAGCAAGCCGCTGAAGTGCTGTGTAGCTGGGGCTGGCCCAGAACTTGCTATACAGACCAGGCTAGCCTCAAACTCACCGAGATTCGCCTGCCTTGGCTTCTGCAGCACCCAGATTAAAGATGCACTGTCTCGTCTGGCTGCCGGTCTCTTTCTTAGCTTTCCCAAGAATATGATTTTGTCTGACTTCATGAATTGGGCATCTATGTTGCCTCTCTCCTTCCCAGTTCCCTCCAGCAACACCTGCTCCCCTGTTGTCTTTAATTAAGTCCTTATATTCATGGGACTTAGTGTCCCTATTGACTCATAGGGGCCTTTCACCAGGGACTGATTTTCCCCGCTTTGCCTCTGGTTATGCAGCCTTTGTCTCACGGAGGGATGGGCTCTTATGATACTCAGTTTCTCCAGCTCTGCTAAGATTAGTCCCATCTGCCTCTATTTCACAGCCACGCCAGCCAGCGAGGCTCTCGGAGGCTCCTTCATTGTTTTCAGCTTGAAAGTCTTTCCCAATTCATGCTGGCTGCATGCTGAGTGTGCCCTGAACATCATAGTTTCCCTGTACTCAGTCATTACTGATGCCCCGTCTGCATATGGGATCGTGGATTTCTCTTCCTCTCCTCATGGTCAGACCTCCCCCCTTAATTATCCAATTACCCAAGGGTTCCAAGACTTTGGCTCCTAGGACAGGCTCTGTAGCCTGTGTTTGACCTGCACTCTCTTCACCTTGCATCCTTCCCGCTCCAAGAAACAGCAAGCTAATACTCCTGTCTGTCTTCTTGTCTCTGCTTCCCAAACCAGAGGCTCATGAGCACATAGTACCCATATGACTCTCCCCGCTTTGCAATTCCTCTCTTACATGGGTACACTCTTTCTGAGAAGGCAGCCAGATCTCAGTTTTACATCTTTGCCTACAGCAAGGGTCAAACAGCTGACACCATAACTTGCTAACCATCCTGTCCTCTATGTGCTACTTTTAGGGATTGCAATGCACCCTCTAGTCCATTTGCTGTTTTGGAGATGTCCTTACATCTGTGTAGTATAACCCATTCATCACCCATATCCAGTTTAGGAAAATGGACACCCCAAGATTCTCACTTGGCCTGCTTGGGTCGCATGCCCTATCTCCTATAGCAGGGAGGTTCACCATCCCATGGCACATGGGAAAGGTGGCCGTATCCAGGTCTCCCCGGCAGATCCTAGGTGCATGCCTTACCATCTGTTGCCGTGGTCGCATACCCTCACTTCCCTAACTACCTTGGGTTCTGTTAGTTTATATCCCAGCGCCAATTACATTGGTTGACTTTCTTGAGGGCAACTGAACATCTATTCCTGCCAGATGAGGCACTAAAAGCAGACCCAAGAAATAACTCCATCCATGTCTGGCTCAGTGAACAAACGTATTCCCTGGGGTCACTTTCAGGAATGTGGTGAGCCTTACAGGAGTGCAGGTAGCTCAGAGGCAGCTGCCTCACTGCAGACCTAACTCCAACACTGGTTACAGCGCCCAAAAGCTCTTCCCTGGTGCTGTAATTTAAGAAAAGTGGCACAAGAGAAAAACATGCCATGCGACAGGGATTGAACAGAGGGTTTTTGTTTGTTTGTTTTTTGTTTTTGTTTTTAATTAGGGAAAGGGAAAGAGGGAGACCATTCTCCAGAGACAGGAGCAGCAGGAGAGAGGATAAAGGAAAGGGGGGGAGAGGGAGGGAACAGAGTGGGGGAGGGAGGAGGTGGGCAGGGCCCTTTTAAAAGGGAACTAGTGAATGTGCACAGGTGGTGCTCTTAGTGGCTGCAGCTGAGGTCGGATCCCCAAGGCCAGGCCAGTACAGATGCCTGAGTACTAACACCTGGAACCCCTGCTTAGCGTGGGCTGGCTGAGACCTTATAAACCCTGTAAGCCTCAGGAATTTCCTGAGAGAGACTTGAGGGCATGTTTCAGATGGGAGGAAGCCACCCCATACAGACACATCAGTGCATCCGGAGCCTGCTGTTCTCTTCCTAACAGAGTCCTAAGAACCAAGAGGCCCCACAGCAGAGGCATCGGCCTTGGGACTTGTGGCTGAGCGAGTGTGAGCCTCTGATTCCTCACAGCATCCAGCCTATGAAGGGACAGCAGAGGCTAGCGTTTTCACTGTGCACCTATAAACCCAACTTTATTTTATCTTAATTTATTTATTATTGCAATTTTCAACTTTCATTGTCATGCATCAATTCATTCATTCCACAAAGAACTCGCGTCCCCTGATCTGGGCACCTTGTAGCTGAGTATCAGTTGTCATCAGCCAGAGACCTCCAACAACTCATCCAGAATGATGGCATCTGAGGGGGAGGTCGGGTTTCTAGTACGATGTTCCGAGCCTGTTTGGAGCAAAGTCCTGAAGCCAGTGAGGAAGGAAATGGCAAGGAGAGGTAGCGCAGAGAGGCCCGGGGCAGTGGCCTCTTGGGACCTGCTCAAACGTGGCAGGTGCTATAGGAAGAGGACAAGTCGTGTGTGGATAGAGGAGGAGGGGAAAGTCTAGGATGGGTGCCAGGAATGGCAGTGTAGACGACACAGAGAAGACAGGTAGTGGGCCCTGTGGCCAGGATCACTTTGCTCTTCAGGGTTTCATTTTATAAATACCCATTTATGTGGAAACTGAGGACAGGAAAGACCTAACCTGTCCCTATGGTGTGTCCAGGTCCGGAGGAGGAAACCACAACCACGCAGGTGGTGCCCACCACAACTCCTACGAAACCCATCCTGGGAGAGCTGACTGTGACAGACGCCACCCCTGACTCCCTGAGGCTCTCCTGGACAGTCCCCGAGGGACAGTTTGACCACTTCCTGGTCCAGTACAGGAATGGGGACGGGCAGCCCAAGGTGGTGCGGGTCCCAGGGCACGAGGACCAGGTCACCATCCCCGGCCTGGAGCCAGACCACAAGTACAAGATGAACCTGTATGGCATCCACAGTGGCCAGCGTGTGGGCCCCGTGTCTGTTGTCGGGGTGACGGGTGAGTGGACCTGGGACCCTCAGGATGAGACCAGTGGGAGGTGGACTTGGGATTGGTGGCTGGATGCTGTTAATACCCAGGATCTGCTCAGCACCACAGACCTGCTTTGCTGATGCTGTGGTCTGCCTTTGTGTGCCTTTTTCTGGGCTGGCCGGTCTCCCTGGGCAGCAGGGCTTTAGAGGACTTTGCTGGGATGGTGGCTGTCCAGGTCCCCTCAGCTGACCCAGGGGCTTGGGTGTGGTGGTCAGCTGTCAGCTAAGCAGGGCACCAGGCTCCCTTGGTAATTATGGCTACTTTGTTGTCACTTGAGGACACCGGCTGGGGACCCTGCCTCACCTCTCTGCCCTCTTCTCAGCTGCAGAAGAAGAGACCCCCAGCCCCACAGAGCCCAGCACAGAGGCCCCAGAGCCCCGCGAGGAGCCGCTCCTGGGAGAGCTGACTGTGACAGGATCCTCCCCAGACTCCCTGAGCCTCTCCTGGACCGTCCCCCAGGGAGACTTTGACTCCTTCACTGTGCAATACAAGGACAGTGATGGGCGTCCCCAGGTGGTGCGTGTTGGGGGCCAGGAGAGGGAGGCCACCGTGAGAGACCTGGAACCTGGGCACAAATACAAGATGAACCTGTATGGACTCCATCAGGGTCAGCGTGTGGGCCCCGTGTCCACTGTGGGCGTGACCGGTGAGTGTTAGTTGAGTTTGTGTGGGGAACCAGCCCCAAACCGCTCGTTCCCACGCATCTTCATGTACCTGTACCGTGCACCAAAGCTGCCCAGCCCTCCTGGTGTTGCCACACATCAGCCACGGACCCTGCAGTGTGTCCCGAGCCCACTGTTCTGTTTCTAAGAGGACCGTGGGAAACAAGCTGCCAGTTCATGGGTCAGCTCCGCAGCAGCAAAGCCCCAGAGCAGAGGTTTCCGCCCCTCTCTGGGGATGTGCTAGCAATACTCCTCACAGAGGGGCTCCATCCGTGTGAAGTCCTCCGACCCACTGAAGCATTGAAGAGAGTGGGTCCACAGAATTTAGTCTGCCTGTGTGCAAACTGCTTCAAGCCCTCGTTCCTTCTCTCCCCCTTCCCCCCTTCCTTTCTTCAGTTCTAAGCTTTTACTCACGTGCCTCAGTTCCCCGATGTGGGGACTGTGGGGCTGAATGTCAGATGGGGAGCCAGAGCTCCCCAAGATTCACCTGGAACGAACTGTGGGTTGAACCTGGAAGTGTGGGGCTCTGCGGGGACTCTGCTGAGTTAGCTGTGGTGTAAAAGCCTCAGCAAGTGGAGGTCAATTCTGAACTCCAGCAGTCCTCCATCACCCAGCGTGGTCACTGAGTCCCATCTGCGGGAAGGTGTCTAGAGGGACCACAAAGCCATAATTGTTAGAAGAGGCAGACGTCACTTATCACCTGGATGAGGGTGTTTGGTTGTTTTATAGCAAATGCTCTAGTGTGTCTGTGTGGAAATAGGACTCTAAGCTCGCCATCATGGCACCAGAGGGCCTTGTCTGCCGTCCGTGTTCTGTGCCATTGTCTGTGTTTGGCATAATTTCATGAGACAGAGCAGTACTGGGACAGCTCTGAGCTGACAGAGCCTAACAGCCCACAGGAGTCAGGGCTGTTGGTCTCTATTGGGGCAAAGCTTTGAGGGACCAGATGGATTTCACAGTCAGGGAACAGGCAGAAGGCCCAAAGCCATGGGCATAGAACATGGAGAACCTAGGGGCCAGAACAGGACCTGAAGAGACATCCAAACCAGCCTGCTCATGAGATCACTGCGACCTGAGGTCAAACAGGCATTGGCTTGGTAACAGGTTAGAGTGAAGAGTGTCAGGTCAGTGTTGGAGTGAAGAGTGTCAGGTCAGTGTTGAGGTGAAGAGTGTCAGGTCAGTGTTGAGGTGAAGAGTGTCAGGTCATTGTCCTGACTGTACAAAGAGCAGAAGGCTAGAAATAAGCTGGTCCACAAGGACCCAAGACTTTGTGTGATGTCCTCTGAGAGGTTGATGGAGAAGTGGTGGCAGCTCAGAAACCCAGAATTCCACCCAGGACTGGGTACCCGGTCCCATGCTGCACGCTGGCATCTGTCATTGGAAGCTCGCATTTGAAGCCTGGGCTTCCTCCTGACGCACAGCTGGCTAGGAGAGGAGGGGTGAACCTGAAGGCAGGAGATCAGACCTGGGTCAGCGCCCACCCGTGTGTGAGGCAGCCAGAGGCTGAGCACTGTGGTCACCAGCAGCTGGGACTCAGCCTGGGGGACGGGGTTTCCAAACATGACTGAGGTGAAGATCTAGGTCCAGTGAGGGAGCAGACAGCAAAGAGAGCCAGTGCAGGGAGGCCCAAGGCAGTGTGGAGCAGGAGCTGGAGAGAGGGAGAGGTCACATGGGTGCTGGCAGATGTCTGGGTGGGGTGCTAGGAATGGCAGTGTAGAAAGAACAGAAAAGATGTGGTGGTGCATTGTGGCTGAGAACTTTGTTTTTATAAATGCTTATTTACATTCTCAGCACAGAGAAGACCTAACTCTCCCTCCCCCCCCCCTCTCTCTCTCTCTCTCTGTGTGTGTGTGTGTGTGTGTGTGTGTGTGTGTGTGTGTCTAACTCCAGAGGAGGAAGCTATGACCACACAGGTGGTGCCCACCATGACTCCTGAGCCTCCTCCTAAGAAGCCACGCCTGGGAGAGCTGACTGTGACAGACGCCACCCCCGACTCCCTGAGCCTCTCCTGGACAGTCCCCGAGGGACAGTTTGACCACTTCCTGGTCCAGTACAGGAACGGGGATGGGCAGCCCAAGGTGGTGCGGGTGCCAGGGCATGAGGACCAGGTCACCATCCCCGGCCTGGAGCCAGACCACAAGTACAAGATGAACCTGTATGGCATCCACAGTGGCCAGCGTGTGGGTCCCGTGTCGGTTGTCGGGGTGACGGGTGAGTGGACCTGGGACCCTCAGGATGAGACCATTGGGAGGTGGACTTGGGATTGGTGGCTGGATGCTGTTAATACCCAGGATCTGCTCAGTACCACAGACCTGCTTTGCTGATGCTGTGGTCTGCCTTTGTGTGCCTTCTTCTGGGCTGGCCGGTCTCCCTGGGCAGCAGGGCTTTAGAGGACTTTGCTGGGATGGTGGCTGTCCAGGTCCCCTCAGCTGACCCAGGGGCTTGGGCGTGGTGGTCAGCTGTCAGCTAAGCAGGGCACCAGGCTCCCTTGGTAATTATGGCTACTTTGTTGTCACTTGAGGACACCGGCTGGGGACCCTGCCTCACCTCTCTGCCTCCTTCTCAGCTGCAGAGGAAGAGACCCCCAGCCCCACAGAGCCCAGCACAGAGGCCCCAGAGCCCCGTGAGGAGCCGCTCCTGGGAGAGCTGACTGTGACAGGATCCTCCCCAGACTCCCTGAGCCTCTCCTGGACCGTCCCCCAGGGAGACTTTGACTCCTTCACTGTGCAGTACAAGGACAGTGATGGGCGTCCCCAGGTGGTGCGTGTCGGGGGCCAGGAGAGGGAGGCCACCGTGAGAGACCTGGAACCTGGGCGCAAATACAAGATGAACCTGTATGGACTCCATGATGGTCAGCGGGTGGGCCCCGTGTCTGTTGTTGGGGTGACAGGTGAGTGAATCTGGGACTCTCAGGATGAGACCATTGGGAGGTGGACTTGGGATTGGTGGCTGGATGCTGTTAATACCCCAGATCTGCTCAGCACCACAGACCTGCTTTGCTGATGCTGTGGTCTGCCTTTGTGTGCCTTCTTCTGGGCTGGCCAGTCTCCCTGGGCGGCAGGGCTTTAGAGGACTTTGCTGGGATGGTGGCTGTCCAGGTCCCCTCAGCTGACCCAGGGGCTTGGGCGTGGTGGTCAGCTGTCAGCTAAGCAGGGCACCAGGCTCCCTTGGTAATTATGGCTACTTTGTTGTCACTTGAGGACACCGGCTGGGGACCCTGCCTCACCTCTCTGCCCTCTTCTCAGCTGCAGAGGAAGAGACCCCCAGCCCCACAGAGCCCAGCACAGAGGCCCCAGAGCCCCGCGAGGAGCCGCTCCTGGGAGAGCTGACTGTGACAGGATCCTCCCCAGACTCCCTGAGCCTCTCCTGGACCGTCCCCCAGGGAGACTTTGACTCCTTCACTGTGCAGTACAAGGACAGTGATGGGCGTCCCCAGGTGGTGCGTGTCGGGGGCCAGGAGAGGGAGGCCACCGTGAGAGACCTGGAGCCTGGGCGCAAATACAAGATGAACCTGTATGGACTCCATGATGGTCAGCGTGTGGGCCCCGTGTCCACCGTGGGCGTGACCGGTGAGAGCTGGCCTCCTCCCCTCCCCCATGCATCCCAGCTCTTCCTCCAGCTCACACACCCAGAACGGAGTTTTCCACACAGCTCCCTCTTTCCTCCACTCCCGGACCTCACTGGATCCCTCATTCCTTCCTCTCCGGGTATTAGTGATTCCTAACATGCTCGGAATTTGGGCTACCTGGATCTGAATTGTCTGCCATTAGACTGTGTGGTTTTTCAAGCATTAGTTCCTGCAGCAAGGGGACAATCATGATGGCATCTGCTAAACCAGTGGTTCTCAACCTTCCTAATGCTGTGGACCTTTATTTATTTTTTATTTTTTTGAATTTTTTGTTTGTTTTGGGTTTTGGTTTTTTCGAGACAGGGTTTCTCTGTATTGTTTTAGAGCCTGTCCTGGAACTCACTCAGTAGACCAGGCTGACTTCGAACTCACAGAGATCCGCCTGCCTCTGCCTCCTCAGTGCTGGGATTAAAGGCATGTGCCACCAACGCCCAGCCTTTTTTGAAGTATTTATTTGTGATATATTATGTGTTCTAATTGCATGTATGCCTGCAGGCCAGCAGAGGGCACCAGATCACATTACAGATGGTTGTGAGCCACCATGTGGGTGCTGGGAATTGAACTCAGGTCATCTGGAAGAGCAGCCAGTGCTCTTAACCTCTGAGCCATCTCTCCAGCCCCACTGCAACCCTGCAATACAGTTCTTCATGTTGTGGTGACCCTCAACCGTAAAATTATTTTCATTGCTACTTCGTAACTGCAATTTTGCTACTTTGTTTTGTTTTTTGGCTTTTATTTATTTATTTATTTATTATGTATACAGTCTTCTTCTGCCTGCACACCAGCAGAGGGCACCAGATCTCATTCAGGGTGGTTGTGAGCCACCGTGTGGTTGCTGGGAATTGAACTCCGGAAGAACAGTCAGTGCTCTTAATCGCTGAGCCATCTCTCCAGCCCTGTTTTTTGGCTTTTTAAGACAAGATTTCTCTGTGTGGTCCTGGCTATCCTGAAACTCTCTCTATAGACCAGGCTGGCCTCAAACTCAGAGATCCCCCTGCCTCTGCCTCCTGAGTACTGGGATTAGGGGTGTGCGCCACCACCACCCAGATAATTTTGCTACTGTTATGAATCATAATGTAAACATTTTGGGAGATAAACAGTTGCTAAAAGGGTCAAGGCCCACAGGTTGAGAACCACTGTGTTAAACGTAGATACTCCTGTGTGTGAGCTGCCTCCAGCAGTTGCCTATGGCTGGGCTGGGCTGGGGTGGGGCGTTAGAAGAGGCTGTTCTGCAGACTAGGGGCAGCCTGGTCCCCCCAGCAGGTTCTGCCTGTACCCCTCAGCCTCCTCTGCTCTGTTGCAGCCCTCCTGCCCACAGAGCTCCCCACAGAGCCCCGCCTGGGGGACCTGGCTGTGGTAGAAGTGACGTCCAGCACTGTGCACCTGTCCTGGACGGTGGCCCGGGGCCCCTTCGACTCCTTCCTGGTCCAGTACAAGGATGCACAGGGGCAGCCCCAGACGGTGCCTGTGAGCAGAGACCTGGGTGAGGTCACCGTCTCAGGTTTGGACCCAGCCCGCAAGTACAAGTTTCTACTCTTTGGACTCCAGGGTGGGGAGCGCCACGGCCCTGTCTCCGTAGATGCAAAGACTGGTGAGTGAGGCCCTGGCACCGCTGGCCCTGCAACCCGCAGCGCCCTCTGCCCCCTAGTGGCAACTGTTGGAATTGCATGCTTCTGTGCCCCACATTCACTCGGGTCCTTCATTCACTCCCTTCATTCACTCCTTCCTGCTGACCTCATTACGGGGCAGGCACACCTGCTGCCCTTGCTGGAGGCTCTTTTATCCCGAGCCCTGCCCGATCACCCCCTCTGGCCACCAGGAACAGAGCCGCAGCCCACCCCTCCCTCCACCTCACCCCACCCCACCCCTGTGTCTGTGTCTGTGTACACTTTCTAAGCAGCTCCCTCTCCTCTCCAACCTCAGACACAAAGCTCCTTCCTCGTCTTGGGGAACTGACAATGACAGATGTGACCCAGAACTCCGTGGGTCTCTCCTGGACTGTCCCCGAGGGCGAGTTCGACTCCTTCCTAGTCCAGTACAAGGACAGGGGAGGGCAGCTCCAGGTGGTACCTGTGCCAGCAGACGAGCGTGAGGTCACCATCCCCAGCCTGGAGCCCAACAGAAAATACAAGTTTCTGCTGTATGGCCTGGCAGGCCGCAAACGGCTGGGCCCTGCCTCTGTGGAGGGCACCACAGGTGAGCCCTGGCCCCGCCTCCCACCAATGCACGGCTCTCAAGCTCAGGGCCTTCCAGGGACTCATCCTGAGAGTAAAGGTCCTCACAAAGGCAAGTCCCCGCTCTTGACTGGGCACAACCTCAGCATTTGATACACACCGTCCTCCCTTCCCTGACAACTGCCAAGAAAAGGGGCTTTTAGGCTGGGCTGACCTGGGTTCAAACCCAGACTCAGTCTTTGACAGCCACATGACATGGGTAAGCCATCTGATCTGCACCAAGGCTTCCCTACTGTGCCGGTGACTGGTAGTCCACTCCTCAGTGTGCCGGTGACCAGTACCTCGGCTGGCACCTACGCCCTTTTCCTCCCACCCCTGAGCCATGAGATGGAAAGGAAGGGCTTGGCTGCAGAAGACTATGGAAAAATCTGGTGTTTTTGTGCCCATGAGTCACCCCCAAGGAAGGGGTGGAGTAGGCCCATGACCCTGACCCCACTCCCAGGTCAATGAGTCACCCAGGCAGACATCAGGGCCCGAAGTCCTCAGATATCATAATTCTTCCCCCAAACCCTCATTACACAGGCTTGTCCAAGCATTGCCTGTCAACAGCCACCCTCATGCGGGCAGACTGTCTCCGTTGTGCCCTTGTTCTCTCACCTCTGCCCAGCCTGCTCCCAGGAAGAAGATGGGGGGCAGCCCGAGGCTGATGGCAGCTCCCCCATTTGAGAGTATTTCTCTGACACTCAGATGCCCCCGGAGCCTCAGTTCTGGCCACAGCCCCTGCCCTGAGGAAATGAAGACCTGTCTCTGCCCCCACCACTAGTCCTCTCTCATTGTGACCCTCTGTGTGGCCTGGCTCTTGACTGCAGCAAACAGGCAGGACCTCCAGAGACAAGACACTGCCCCTCAGTGCCCCACAGCAGGAGCACGCAGGCCTGGCTGTGTCCTTGGGTGTCTGTCTGTCCCTGAGGCCACTCATGGACCCTTCCCATTTCCGTGAGTCTCCAGGAATGGAGACTCTTAACTGAATTGTCCTCACCCTCTCCTCAGCACCCCTGGAGAAGGCACCACAGCCCCGCCTCGGTGAACTGTCAGTGACAGGAGAGACCCCTGACTCTCTGCGCCTCTTGTGGACGGTAGCACAGGGCCCCTTTGACTCCTTCCTGGTCCAGTACAGAGACAGGGATGGGCAGCTCCAGACGGTGGCCGCAGCTGCAGACCAGAATGAGGTCACCATAGAGGGTCTGCAGCCACGCAGGAAGTACAAGTTTCTGCTCTATGGGCTCGCTGGAGGCAAGCGCCTGGGACCCATCTCTGCCCTGGGAGTGACAGGTGAGGCTGCCCTGCCTAACCACAGGCCCAACGAGTCTGAAGACAAAGGGACTGACCACGGTGGATGGGTGGGAAGGGCAGGGGCCTGTCCAGAGCCTGTGCCCACCCCAGGTGCCGATCAGCCATTTGAAATAACAGGAGTCAGGTCAGACAGGGAGGAAAGGTCTTGGGGGGTTCCCCGCTCTCCTGACCCCACCGCTCCTCATGTGCGGCTCCCCACTGCCCTGTTGGGACAGCTCCGTCCCCTTGCTGCACAGGTACACACCCCCTTTCTAGGCAGCCAGGGTTGCTTCTCCAATGGAAAATCACTGGAAAGTCCAATGGGCAGAGGCCACTGACACCCACTTCAGATTGGCCAAGGACACAGGGCTAGTGTGACTTGCCAGACACGTACACTAGTCAGTGCCACCCTCGGCTGCTCTTAAAAGCATTGAGACAGGCGCTAGGGCAGGGTGAGGGCAGAGCCTGAAGGGCCACTGCTGGGGGCAGGGTGGGGTGCTGATATGCCAGAGGCTGGGAGAGGGGAAGTGAGTCCCTGGTCCAGACACAGCCAAGAGCTGAGGAAGGAACAACAGACACAGCAGCTTCCAAGGTAGGAGATCTGGGGACTGGGCTCAGAGAGGCCCCCCTGGGTGTCAGGATGTGATGCCAAGGCAGGGGTAAAACAAATTCAAGAACTGGAAGGTTCTAGATGATCCCCTGGTTCCTTCCTTTCCTCTCTTGGACTGCTCTGCCAGGACTGTGAGGTGTCTTCATCCCAGGCCGGCCACATAACCCTTCCTTTGAAGGGCAAGATGGGAAGGGCCGGCCCACACCGCCCAGTGAAGATTCTGCCCTGGTTTCTCCCATGCAGCCCCAGAAGAGGACATGTCAGCCCCAAGTCCCACTGAGCCCCCTGAAGCACCCCGTCTGGGGACGCTGACAGTGACCGAGGCAACCCCAGACTCCCTGCGCCTCTCCTGGGGTGTGGCCCGTGGGCCCTTTGAGTCCTTCGTGGTCCAGTACCAGGACACAGAGGGCCAGCGCCAGGCCCTGCTTGTTGATGGAGACCAGGACAAGGTCCTCATCTCAGGCCTGGAACCCAGCACTTCCTACAAGTTCTTCCTCTATGGCCTCCGTGAAGGGATGCGGCATGGACCCATCTCTGCAGAGGGCACCACAGGTGGGCCAGGCCTGGACTATTCTAGTTATCTGGGGGCTGGGAAGGGGGCATCCAGAAGTGGCTGCCACGGGGAAGGCAGAAGGAGGCACCCAGGAAAAGCTGAGGTAATTTGGTCACTTGCCCTACACAGATTCTCCTCTCCTCCCTTGTCGGGCATCCCTCGTGTGGCTCTGCTCCTCACTAGCCCAACTTTTCTGACCAACAGGGCCAGGGTACAATGACAGAAGGGACATGCCACAAGCCCTAGGGCTGGTATGTATCTGTCTCCAAAGTCTTTTCTTCTACCCACTTCCCACAGGTCCAGTTCCTGCTGGTCAGACCCCAGGGGACCCAGGGCCCCGCCTGTCCCAGCTGTCAGTGACAGATGTGACCACCAGTTCTCTGCGGCTAAATTGGGAGGCCCCACTCCGGGCCTTTGACACCTTCCTAATACGCTTTGGGGTCCCCTCGCCAAGTACCCTGGAGCCGTATCCTCGTCCTCTGGTCCAGCGAGAGCTGATGGTGCCAGGGACACAGCGCTCGGCTGTGCTTCGCGACCTACATCCTGGGACCCTGTACAGCCTGACTCTGTATGGGCTGCGTGGGCCGCACAAGGCAGACAGCATCCAGGGTACTGCCCGCACCCTCAGCCCAGGTGAGGGCCCACACTGGGCACCAAAGGGAGAGCATGTACTTGCAGAGTGGAACCCAGCACACAAAGGGGTCTGGCGAATGGGGGGACTTGAAGGCACCCAGAGAGTGACTTCTGTCCTGGGAACCTAGCAGAGAGGGACAGGGGCCTCTCTGGAGCCAGAGCACCCAGGGAGATAGAGCAGGGACCTGCCTATGCACACCCAGTCACCACTGGACCCCCTTACTGTCCTCAGTTCTGGAGAGCCCCCGTGACTTGCAATTCAGTGACATTGGGGAAACATCAGCCAGAGTCGACTGGGTGCCACCACCATCCAGGGTGGATAGCTTCAAACTTTCCTACCAACTAGCAGATGGAGGTGATGGCTCCTCTCCCCAATTCCCCCTCAGCTTTCCTCTCTTGCTCACCCCCACCCCTGCACACTGTCCACGCTCCAGCTGCTCTCAGGCCTCCGGGGTGACCCCCAGGCTCCACCCATGTTTGTAGGAGAGCCACAGAGTGTGTTAGTGGACGCCCGGACCCAGACCCAGATCCTCCAGGGACTGATGCCAGACACTCGCTACGAGGTGACTGTGGTCTCCGTCCGTGGCTTTGAGGAGAGTGAGCCTCTCACAGGCTTCCTGACTACAGGTAATAAAGACTGCCCCAACACCAGGAGAGGTAGAGAAAGGAAGCAAGGCTGTGGTGGGGGTGAGGAGGGATGTAAGGGGAAGCCTGGGGCTCGGCCGCCATTGAGCGAGGAGGCAGTGGAATTGGGAGAGTTAAGGGTAGGGACAGTGGCGGGGTACCTCTGAGCTCCCTGCTCCTCCCAGTTCCTGATGGCCCCACCCAGCTACGGGCCTTGAACTTGACGGATGGGTCTGCCCTTCTGCACTGGAAACCCCCCCACAAACCGGTGGATGAGTACAACGTCCAGGTCGCATCCCCTGGGGGTGAGCATGGCTGAGCCTCCTCTGGAGAGGACTTGTTCAAGGTGGGGCGAGCAGGGGACAGCATGGAGAGGCAGGAGTTGATGGATGCCACCCCCACTCCCAGCCCCACCCCTGCAGGCCTCAGCACCGGGCAGCGCTGTGGACTATGCACTGACGGACCTGGCGGTCGACACCAACTACACAGCCACCGTGCGTGGTCTCCGAGGTCCTAACTTCACCTCCCCAGCCAGCATTACCTTCACCACAGGTAGAGCCAGGGGTGTGTGGGGGGTGGGTCATAGGAGGTTCAAAGGGACAGATAGGGGCTCACCTGCCTCTTCCTATGTCCCCTTCCAGGGCTGAAGCCCCCCCAGGACTTGGAGGCCAAGGAAGTGACCCCGCGCACAGCTCTGCTCACTTGGACTGAGCCTGAAGTCCCACCCACAGGCTACCTGCTCAGCTTCGACACCCCTGGAGGACAGATTCAGGTACCCCACTCCTGCCTCACTGGCCATCTGCTTTCCATTGCTAGATTTGGGGGTGCCCTCTCTGAACCTCCCAGTGAGTCTCCCATCGAGCCCTCTACTGACCTTGTGTGTCCCTGGTCTGTCTCCAGGAAATCCTGCTTCCTGCAGGAACCACCTCTCACAGGCTCCTCCGCCTGTTCCCGTCTACCTTCTACAGCGCCCAGCTCCGGGCTGTTTGGGGCGAGAGCCTCACGCCCCCTGTGTCCACTTCCTTTACTACTGGTACTGACACTGGGGCCTGAGCGTAAGTGGGCAGCTGGGGTCTGAGATTTGGGAAAGAGGGCAGACTCCCCACCTCTTCTCTGCAGGTGGGCTGCACATCCCCTTCCCCCGGGACTGTGGGGAGGAGATGCAGAATGGGCCCAGCGCCTCAAAGACCACCACCATCTTCCTCAACGGCAACCGCGAGCGGCCTTTGGATGTGTTTTGTGACATGGAGACTGATGGAGGCGGCTGGCTGGTGGGTTGCATTTAGAGCTCAGGTACCTGTGTTGCACAGGAACCGATTGCCCACGAGCCGGAGGCTAATGCTGCCCCTGCCTGCTTTCCAGGTGTTCCAGCGACGCATGGACGGACAGACGGACTTCTGGAGAGACTGGGAGGAGTATGCCCATGGTTTTGGGAACATCTCCAGGGAGTTCTGGCTGGGTCTGTGCCTCATAGGGCTGGGGAACCAGGGAAGGGACGGCAGTCCTGTGGACCCCAGGACCCTGACAAAGAGTGCTCCACCCCAGGCAATGAGGTCCTACACAGTCTGACGCAGGCTGGAGACTACTCGATGCGCGTGGACCTGAGGGCTGGAGATGAAGCTGTGTTCGCCCAGTATGACTTTTTCCGGGTAGACTCAGCAGTGGAGAACTACCGTCTACACCTGGAGGGCTACCATGGCACCGCAGGTGAGGGTGAGGGTGGGCCCGGGACGGGGCGGGGCAGGCATGAGGGCCGTCCTCACCACACCTTCCCATACCCTACCAGGCGACTCAATGAGCTACCACAGCGGCAGTGTCTTCTCTGCCCGTGATCGAGACCCCAACAACCTGCTCATCTCCTGTGCCGTCTCCTATCGTGGGGCTTGGTGGTACAGGAACTGTCACTATGCCAACCTCAACGGGCTCTATGGAAGCACCGTGGACCACCAGGTAGGGGCCATGGAGGCAGCAGGCTGGCTGGATTCTGGGTCACTTGGGCTGGAATACTCTCTCACATGAATGACTGAGCTTCTTGAGCCTCAGAGGCTCATCTGTGAAATGGGACAACAATGCCAACCTCACTGAGGAAGCTTGGAGACTGTTTATTAGTGAAAGCTCGGGGTTAAGCCTCAGTCCTTTGCAGCAGAGGGTAGGCAGGGAGAATGAGTGAGATGGAAGTCTGGGGGTCACCTGCAGGAGCAGGGTGGGGATGACGAGCACCACTGATGTGCTCAGGCTTTGACTCGCCTCCCTTGACAACTCTCTCCTCAGGGAGTGAGCTGGTACCACTGGAAGGGCTTCGAGTTCTCGGTGCCCTTCACGGAAATGAAGCTGAGACCCAGAAACTTCCAGGCCCCCACCAGGGGCAGCTGAGCCTGCCGCCCACCTTGCTCACATCTAGTGTGACTGCCCAGCACTGAGGGGTCGTGCCCAGAGAAGAGCCAGTGTGCCTCTACTGCCTAGCTCACCAAGGAAGCCTTCTCTACCACGATCTCACAGCACCATGTTTACAGGGGGGAGGGGAGGGGTCAGCAACGGAGCAATAAAGGAGAAACTGAGGCACAAGGCTGGCACTGGTCCTATCCTGTCAACGGGCTCTGGCCCTGGTCTTGTGGCGCCAGGTTCCTGGGCTGCAGCCGCACCTGGAAGGGATGAATCAAGAGATTGACACCAGAATAATTCTGGGGCTTCAGGGAGGGCAGGGTGCCATCTGGTGGTGGCAGCAGCGTGAAGGCCTGGAGCAGGTGTGCCAGTATCACAAAGAGCTCCAGTTGTGCCAGAGGCTCTCCCAGGCACACACGTGCCCCACAGCCAAAGGATAGTGTTCTGGGGCTCTTGCCGGGCTCCAGGAAGCGATCTGTGGGTAAGTAACAGACAGCTAGGGAAGTGCGTCCCAGCTGAGGCCGGGGCTCTTCCCCGCCCATGCCTGACCCCATCATACCAGGCCAGAACTGGGTGGGCAGCTCCCAGACCGTCTCATCCAGGTTGGCACCTTGGATGTTGGGGATGATGATTGTGTCCTTGGGGATGTCATAGCCAGAGATGCTGAGGGAAGGCGGAGTCAGAAGCTGTCCAAGACCCTGAGCGGGGTTGGGGGGGGGTGTTCCTCAGTCAACCCTTAACCCAGGGAGTCACCTGCTAGCCCGAGTGGTGCGATGGGGCAAGGCCAGGGGCACCACCGGCCGCAGGCGCAGCACCTCAGCGATGGTGGCCATGAGTAGAGGCAGCTGTGCTCGGTTCTTGTACAGGATCTGGGAGCTGCCGCCACTGGGGCCCAACCTGAGGTCTAATTCTTCCTGCAGTCGCTTCTGGATCTGAGACGAGAGGGGGCAAAGCTGGAGTCTAGGGACCAAGCTTTGCCCTGGGTGGCTCTCTCAGGCTGCCCAGCCTCCAGCCACCTAGCCTAGAGCCCCCGCTGTGAGCAAGACCAGGCCAGGCAGTCAAGAGCAGAGCAACTGGGCCAAGAAGCCTGGATCTCCCCCCATAGCACACCTCAGGGTGATGAAGCAGGAAAGCCACTGTCCAGGAGAGCGTGGTGGCTGTGGTCTCGGTGCCACCGATGAAAAGGTCCACCACAGACATGTGCACGTGCCCCTCGTGGAGCTCTCCCGCACCATGGCCCTCTGATAGCTGCTCCATCCCTTGAAGCATGTAGTCGATCATGTCCCTCCACTGGCCTGCTACCCGGCTGTCCTGCAGAGGGCAGGGGGAGCAGGCTGAGTGTCCAGCTCGGGGAGCGAAGCCCGCCCAGCCGCGGTGAGGGGCCTGGGCCAGGGGAGCTAGTCCGTCCCATCCCCCATCCGCCCCCTCCCCCGCCCCGTCGTCCCCGTCGTCCCTGTCATCCCCGTCGTCCCCATCATCCCCGTCGTCTGTCCGTCCGTCCGCACCACCCCGCAGTGCATACCTGGTGGAGCTTCAGCTGCTGCTTTACAATACGGTCCCTATTCTCTCGGAACCGCTTCAGCTTCCAGAGGCCTGGATTGGGGAGGAACTGGGGCAGGGACAGGAGTCAGCTTCCGGAGGGATGGAGACCAGCCACCCCCATCCCCACCCCCGCCCCAGGCCAGCGGAGTCTGGGCTGGGCTTCCGCACCCTGAGAAAGGGAATTATATCCAAGATTTGGATGGACCAGTGGCTCCAGGCTTGCATCAAGTCCTGGACACAGCTATGGACAGTGTGCACCAAAGTGTCATCCTGTCAGAACGGGAGGGCACACTTTGAGTTCAAGACCAGCCAAGGGCCAGGAGGGGCTGAGGGACGGGCCTGAGGGGCCAGAGGGCAGCCCTGACCTTGTCTCCGAAAGTAAGATAGCAGATGATGCTGCAGGTGAGAAAAGAGAATTCCTGGTGGATGTCCACGGGGGCGCCAGCCTGGGCTCTCATGCGCTGCAGGACACAGAGAGACAGGCTGTGGAAATAAAGGGGTACGGGGTGGGGCGGGGCGGGGGGCTGACCCCAGGAGGGCCAGGCCACACAAGTGCTGCATTACCTTGCAGAATTCCTGGGTCAGCTGCTCTACTATGGGCTCCGTGGAGCCTCGCATGCCCACCATCAGAGCTGAACGAGAGAGTTTCTTGTGGGTCCTCCATGTCGAAGAGTAGTCCCCTCGTGACAGGTCCAAGTCTAGCTTCTCTGTAGGAGGGATGGTGGAGAGAATGGTGACTAACTAAGGAAGCCAAAGGCCTGACCCGCCTCCCCCAGTCTAAGAAGTAGTCCAGGGCAGTGGCCACACCAGGTGTGTCTTCGTGAGTTCGAGGCTAGCCTAGACTACAGGGTGATTTCCAGGTCAGCCAGGGCTACATAGTGAGGTCCTGTCTTTTTATTGTTTGTTTGTTTGTTTGTTTTGTTTTTCGAGACAGGGTTTCCCTGTGGCTTTGGAGGCTGTCCTGGAACTCGCTCTTGTAGACCAGGCTGGTCTCGAGCTCACAGAGATCCGCCTGCCTCTGCCTCCCGAGTGCTGGGATCAAAGGTGTGCGCCACCAACACCTTAAGATGGAGGTCCCATCTTAAGAAGAAAACACAAGTGCCTTCAACCCTTACCATATGGTACCGTGGGTCGGCCAGCAAAGTCCACCCATTTTTTGATCAGGGCCTCCTTAATGGTACTATTAGAATTCAGCACCACCACATCTGTGGAGAGGGGGGATCAGCAGGTGTCAGCAGGAAGGGACAGCCAGGTATAGGAAGAGGAAGAGCTGTCTCACCTTGCAGCCCCATGCGGATTCTGTAGACTGGCCCGAGTTTCCGGGTGAGGCCCAGCAGGTAGATGGGGAGGTTGGGCTGTAGAAAGTGCAGGAACCCCGGGGCAAGAGGAGGGAGGTGTAGGTTCCAGAATTTCCACTGGCCCCACAGCCATCGGGTGCCAGCCAGCAGCAGCAGCAGCAGCAGCCACAGCCCAGGTAGCACCATGGCGGGACACTTATGCAGCACCCTGACACGGCTTTTTATAGCGCTTGGCCCCAGCCATCCATCCAGCCATGATTCTGACGTTATCAGTCCCAGGTCCCACATTCAGAGCCGTGTTTTCAAGTTGGCACCGTCCCACTGGCCTTGGAGACCCAGGGATCAGAGATGGTACCATCCATCAGGAAGAAAGGAAGAGATGCAAAACCCTGACCTTTCTGAGTCATGACCACTTCCCTAGCTCTTTGTGAGTCATGTGGACAGAGGGGTCTGCCCTGAGCCCAGCCCCTCCCACCATGCCCCACCTTGGACCAGCTGAGTGGAGTGAATTTGCCCCAGAGGAGAGAAATGAATGACAGTCTCTGCCCAATAGGCCTTTGGGGTTTGCCTGTAGTCCTTACAAGCTGTTGTTGTTGTTATTGTTGTTGTTATTATTATTACCACTTTGTTTTTGTGATACCAGTGACTGCACTCAGGACCTTATACATTCCGGGTGAGGCCTCCCTACCTATGCCCCATTTTTGTTCATTTGAGACAGAGTCTCACTAAGCTGTCCAGGGTACCTTGAATTCACTATGTAGAGCTCAGGCAGAGCCTCACACTTGGAATTCTCTACCAGCCCCTCAAATAGCTAGGATGACAGACACACCACCATACCAGGTCCCCTATGTTGTTGTTGTTCTTTGCTGTGGTTTAGGCTTTTTGCGGTGACAGAAGAGGTGCATTGTGGAGGCCAAAGGTCGATCCCGGGTAGTCTGACCAGATGAAAAGACCCCTGAGCTGTCATTTTTCCAGGCTGGCCGCTGAGCACCAGGGATGCTCCTGTCTCTGTCTCTCTATTTCTGGAGTGGCAAGCAAGTGCCACAGGGCTGGAGAGGTGGCTCGGTGCTTAAGAGTACTGGCTGCCACTGCCCAGGAGGACCTAGGTTGTGTTCCCAGCGCCTGCATGGCCGCTCACCAGCGCCTGCGTGGCAGCTCACAACCTTCTGTAACTCCAGCTCAGGGGTTCCAGTGCCCCCTTCCGGCTCCAGGGTGTACTTCATGCACACACATGCATACAGACAAAACACAGGGTTTTGTTTAGTTTTTCATTTATTTATTATATTTTGTGTTATGTGTATGTGTAAAACTAAACAAAAACACAACCAGACCTTTTTTTTGGAGATAGGTTTTACTATGCAGCCCTGGCTAGTCTTGAAGACAATATGCAGCCAAGGATGGCTTATAAGTGCTCCCTCTGTTCCCATTTCCAAATGCTGGGATCACAGGCATAGACCACAATGCCTGGCCCAGTGGACATTAGCTATATGGCCTCTTTCACTGTCAGAAATGTCTAGAGTGAGGCATGGTGGTTCTTGTAATTTCAGCACTGAGCCAGCAGAGACAGCAGGACAGAGTCTGAGGTCAGCCTGGGCTACATAGCAAGACCCCATCTCAGACGAGACAAGGCTAAGAAAGGCTCTGATGGTGCTTCCTCACACAGAGGCTCCGGGTTCTTTCCTCATCACCACACAGAAAAGTGTCAGGAGACAAGAAACCACAACCCACCCCACTTTAGAACTATGTGTACCAAACACTCTCCTAACTTTGCTCCCCGAAGCCATGCTGTGTAGGCTACACTGTTGTCCCTGTTTTTTGTGGGTTTTTGTTTTGTTTTGTTTTGTTTTGTTTTTGTTTTTCGAGACAGGGTTTCTCTGTGTAGCTTTGGAAGCTGTCCTGTCTCTCGCTCTGGAGACCAGGCTGGCCTCGAACTCACAGAGATCCACCTGCCTCTGCCTCCCGAGCGCTGGGATTAAAGGCGTGCGCCACCAACGCCCAGCCAAGGCTGGCTTGTGTGTGTGTGTGCACTCGCGAGTGCAGCTGCTGAAGCAGAACCAGGCTCCAGCAGGCAACCAGGGCAGAACCTGCATCTGTAACTACCAGCAGCTGCTGCTGTCCTTGACTGCTGCAACAACAAAATGACCAACTGAGCTGACTTACAAGAAAGAAAGAAAGAAAGAAAGAAAGAAAGAAAGAAAGAAAGAAAAAAAGAAAGAAAGAAAGAAAAAAAAAGCCAGATGGTGGTGACACACACCTTTAATCCCAGCACTCAGTGAGGCAGAGGCAGGAGTTCAAGGCCAGTCTGGTCTACAGAGTGAGTTCCAGGACAGCCAGGGCTACACAGAGAAACCCTGTCTCAAGAAAAACAAAAACAAACAAAAAAAATCACGATAGATGTGTATGGAATCTCGCCTTGAGACTCGAAAAGGAGAACGGTCCTTGCTGGCCTTCGTAGGCCACAGGCCATGGGTGGGAGACAGAAAAAGGCATGATGTGTGCTCTTGCTCTCTCTTTGCCATTTGGACACTGGTGTTTTAGGCATGGGTAGAACAAGGCTGTCTGGAGGGTCAGGGCCCTTGGGTCACAGAACCAGCCAGGGAGAAAATAGATCCCAGAGTGAAGAAGACAGTCTACCAACCGGGGCCTCCCTAGGAGGGAGCTGGGCAGACACAGCTGGTTCAGAATTTATAGCTGTAAGAGATGCATTTCCCTCAGGACCCGATCAAGAGCTCTGATAGGGCACAATGGGGAGCCTAGCAGAGCAACTGGGGAGAGACTATTCAAGGAGTTGTGTGAGAAGTCCCCTAGCTCCCCATCCCCAGCTTTACAGACAGACCCCAGGGTGAGGGGTCCATCTCCACACCAAGAGAGTACAACAGGAGAACCAAGGTGAGAATCCAGCTGTGCTACCCAAAGCTGGGTGAGCTGGCAGGTCCTTGTGGCAGAGGCCCCTGGAGGTTTAGCCTGGACCCCTGGCCTTGCCTCAGGAGATAGAAGGGGGTGGGATTTCTGGGGCTGGTTCATAAGAGCAGCATCGTCTCCTATGGGTGACACAGGCCACAACTAAACCTTGCTCTGGTGACTGGTTTGGGGGAAATAGATGCAGCTGTTAAGAAACCCGAGGTTCTGAGCCGGGCGTTGGTGGTGCACGCCTTTAATCCCAGCGCTCGGGAGGCAGAGGCAGGCGGATCTCTGTGAGTTCAAGACCAGCCTGGTCTACAGAGTGAGTTCCAGGACAGCCTCCAAAGCTACACAGAGAAACCCTGTCTCAAAAAAAAAAAACCAAAAAAAAAAAAAAAAAAAAAAAAGAAGAAAGAAACCCAATGTTCTGAAATACCCAGAAGGACCATAGCTTCGCCAAAGTCCTATCTGATGGGGTGACTAGGAACCCCGGTGGCTGTGGAGGCCCCTCCTGAAGTGTCTTTGTTTACCTCAGCACCTCTTTCCACACATTCAAATACAAACATCAGTGATGACAAGTTTCAGAGTCCCAAAATGTGCTCTGTCCTGTCCCCAGCCTTTGTGTGTCTCCCTTTCTTTATTTCAAACTCCCTTATCTTTGTTTTCTTTGCCCAACTCCACCTACCAAACAAATCTACCCAGCATGCTGGGGAACTCCTATAATTTCAGGGGAGCCAAGGATCAGGAGTTCAAGGTCAGCGTTGGCTGTGTAAGGCCTGTCTCAAAAAGTCAAAAATCATTTGGAGATATGGTTCCGTTGGTAAAGTGCTTGTCTGGTATGCATGAAATCCTGGGTTCCATTCCTAGCGCTGCAAAATCCTTGGTGTGGTGATCTGTGTTATGACCCAAGAACTCAAGTGTGGAGGCTCCATGCCAAGTTTGAGGCCAACCTAGAACACGAGACCCTGTCCCAAAACCACAAAAAGTAACCCACAGGACATACTCCACGCCTCTCTGGTGCTCTCCTCACTGGGCTAAGCCCTGACGGCTCACCTCTCCCAGGGCACAGCAACTACCTAGTCTCATTGCTGACTCTCCCAGTTATGAGCTCCTGGAATAAGCAGCTATGGGCCTGGTACCAATCATTGGGCAGAACAAGAAATGACAGGTCATGAATCCCTGTGGAATGTTCCAATGACAGATTCGTCTGACCTCAGTAAATTTCCGGGAGGGGGGTCACCCATGAATAACCGAAGGTGACGCCAAAGTTGGGGAAAGCTAGGCAGGCAGGGTGGGGAGAGAGGGTGTCCCTTATTTCAGGAACTGCTGGGAGCCTTTATCATTTATTACAGAAGTAGAAATTAATATTCTAGGTATAACTCCAGAATACTTGTTACTGCGAATTTGGGTGTATGTAGAATATACACTGGGTGCTTTATAATCTCAAACAGGCCCCAGAGAAAGGAATTCCTTTTCACTCGGGTGTCAGCAGCAAGAGCTGCAGCCTCAGACTCTCACACTACACAGCCTTAGTTTTTCCCTTTGATACAGCGCTGAGAAGCCCCCTTTAATCAGTTAACAGCACGTTCTACAAGTCAAGTCACCGCTGAACGTTTTGCAAGTCCTGTCCAGGGAGAGAGGCGTGAGGCACCTGCTTCTCTCCTGGCTCTGGGAGACATGCATGCCCCCTTGTCAGTGAGTTGTTCCATGTGCCTGTGGATACAAAAACTAGAACCTTGTGGGATAGGAGAGACCTCAGGAGAACTTTTAGAAGAAGGAACTTTTGGAGACGTTAGAAAGAACTTTAGAGAATTTTTAAGAGCTTTTAGAGAGAAATCTTAAAGAGAGCTTTTGAGAGAACTTTTTTGGGAAGCCTCCATTCTTGAAGAATAAAGAGCCATGAGAGGAATGTGCGTGTAAGCCAACTTATTCCCTCTCAGCCTCAGACTCCTTTTAGAAAACGCTATCCACCTGCTGTCTAGCCCCTAGCCTGGACCCTGAGAGAGCGTGGAGGTTGGAACTAGAATGTTCTCATTAAGGACAACACAGTCGACCTTTGGCCTCTTTAAAAATCAGTGCCCAGATGATCACCTTCAGACCTAATGTTGCTCAACTCCAGAAAGATTGCCTAATGCCACCGATAACAAGGTCAACGGGCTTGCAACAGGCTGACACAGTTCAAGCCAACAGACCCCACAACTCCAACCACACGAGACAGCGCGGAGTAGGTGGGCTACAGATGAGAGGCGTTTCTAAGGGTGCAGTGACTGTGGTACCCAGCCATAGGATACTTGGGGCACCGGCTATCAGCCCCAAGATGAACTGAATCCTAGAGAGGCCTCAAGGAGGGTTCAGGCAGAGCTTTACAGCCCAAGGCTCCCCAAGACTCTGAGTCCAAGATCATACAAACCTGGCCAGGGCCCACAAAACCTGGGTGGGTGGCAGACGCTGCACCCAGACAGACACAGGGACACTTTGCTGTCAAAAGCTTTTATTTACGCCTGACCCTTGGGCTGAGTGCTAGGGTCCAGAGCCCTGCACCCTCACACCTGGCACCCCTGGCTGCTGTATTCCCGGATGAAGTCACTGAGCTGTGCGCAGGCTGCACGCTGGCGGGTGCTCCGGCACAGGCGTTCTGAGGGCATCTCCTCAATCCAGCTGCTGGAGTCCAGGAGGTACTGAGGGCTGCAGGAGACAGCGGGGGTCAGGACGCACACGGAAGGCACTTGGCTTTGGAGGGGCAGAGGAAGGTCATGGGTATGAGGAGAGCAAGGGACGGCAGGGTCAGGTGACTCACTCTCCCTTGAGGTCACTGGTGACCCCGTCCATGCCCATGATCAAGTATTCTTTGTTGGGCTCCAGGTGAAGGCGGCAAGAGGCCCGGACCAGGAAGTTGCGGGTCTGACCTACCAAAGCCTTGGCGTCCTTGGCTGAGGGGACAGAGACAGATGACATTCGGGAGGGAGCCAGGGGCCAGGGCGGGGCCCTGTGTAGAGCCTGCCATGTAACCCACTGCACTCCTGACAGGAGAGTGGCTCACTGCTGATGAGCAGGTGCAGGCTCCCAGAGACCACGGGACGGGAGGACGGGGAGGAGGATGGGGAGGACGGGGAGGAGGATGGGGAGGACGGGGAGGAGGATGGGGAGGATGGGGAAGAGGATGGGGAGGATGGACTTAGAGTTCTCCCAGTTCTAAGAGGCCCCATGCCCAGGCCTCAGCCTCCATGGCCCCCTAGCCCGCCCGCCCGCCTCTCCTCCCTACTGAAATGCAGGACTCGGGTGATCTTGGTCTCAAAGAGGCGGAAGGCGGCTCTGCCATCTTCTCGGAGAACCTTAACCTGGAAGCCTGGGAGGGGACGGGAAAAGGGAGGGAAGTTGAGGCCATGCAAAGAGGCCATGGGTGGGCTTGAGGGGAAAGTGGGCAACCCAGAGAGGCCAAGGTGCTGGTGCCAAATAGGATGGAGGCCACCGGGGGTAGGGGGCGGGGGGCAGGGGGCAGGGGACGACTGACCATACTCCACTCGTGGATAATAGCAGGCAAACTTCATGCGGTAGCCATCCTTGTCCTGCTCCCCGCGCTCCAGTGAGCGTCGCTGTTTCGGGCACTTCCCTGAGGTCAGGTATCAGATGAGACCAGCTGGGCCTCCCTCCCCAGCCATCTCCCAGCCCCACCCAGGCCTCATTCTCACCCTCAGCACACTGGCAGACGTCTGCAGAGCACAAGGTAGACAGCAGCTTGCTCTTGGTTGGTGCAGCATAAAACACGGAGCACTTGTGATCTAGAGAAAGCAGCAAGGAGTGAGGGCCTGTGCCTCTCCTCTCCACCTCAGCATCTTGTGGAGCCCACACCAGCACCCCACCCCGCCCCACTGTGGTTTCTCTAATCAGGGGTCAGCCCCATGACCTTGCACGCCACAGCATCCCAAGTGCTCACCGGGGCTGTAGTAGTCATAGAGGACAGCGCTGGCCGGCTGCACCAGCCCCACAGCCACCTCCTGCAGGGCTCCGAAGCCCACACACTCCCGGGTGGTTGGTACCTGGCACCGGGATGAAAGGCTGCTCAGGGCCAGGCCACTGGACGCCGCTGGCAAAGCCTGGCTTCTACTTGGTTGCCATGACCTTGTCTCCAGTATCCTTCCTGTTCTGTCATCTTCCTGACACTAGACTCTTAAAAACTGGCCCCCAAGGTCTCTGATGACCTCACTGCCAAGAATGGTGGCCTTGTCCCAGTCTTGACAACCCAAGGCCCTCTGCTGAGCCTCATTGCAGGCACACATTCACTGTGAGACCCTCCATGGTGTGAGTTCGCTTCCAAACCAACCCTGTCTCTCTGGCCACCTCACCTTTCCCAAGAACACAGGCCCGGGCAGGCTCTCACTCCCCACCGATGTCCATGGCGGCCTCCACCTCTCCCTTGAAGGCTGATGGTTGCCAAGCTGAATTCACAGCCCCATCCCGGCACTGAGGTGTGTCAGGACTCGTGAGTTCTCCAAGGCTGCTGCTGCCCAGCCTCCTCCCCAAGTCTTGCCCTCGTCACCTCATCCTTACAGCACAGGATCAAGAACCCAGTTCCTCCCTGTGATGCTTCTCCCCACTTACCGAGTCAAAGTACAGTAGGACGTGGGGCCCATCGGTCTCAAAGTGGCTCACGTAACGGTCAGAGAGGGACGTCAGCTGCGGGGAAGGGAGACAGTCGGGCCCTGGTCATTGCATGTGCTACAAAGATGGAGTGTCTCAGGACAACCTGAGGGCAACCGGGTGGCTGACTGTACCTTCTCCAGGTCGGCCCTCAGGGCGTGGAATCCACTCAGAAGAGTGATGTCTGCAATTGCCATGCCAGACAACCCCTCCTTGCCGTTGCGCCTGCAGGGAGGGGGGGTCAGTTGTACTGGCTTCACCTGAGCGACACAGGCAGCCCCGCCCGGCCTCCCTTCCGGGAAGCTCCCAGCACACACCAGATGCACACAGTGTACTGTACTCTGGACTCCTGTTCCTCCGCCACCTTGGGGGCCTCCCTTCTGCGGCGGTTCCTACGACCCTCAAACAGCTGCAGGGGCGTCACAGGCTTCGCATGGGCACTCGGGTCATCCACAGCCGGCATCTCATACTCATAGTCCTCGTAGTCTTCGTTGGCTTCCCCTGTGCAGGGCAGCCCGTGCTGAGGAGTGCCTCAGCCCATGTCGGCCCTGTGGGACTCAGGACACACCGACCCCAGTGCTTACTGGTATACTCCACGTAGCCTGTGACTGTCACGTCCATCTGAAGGTCCTGACAGGTCGTGTTCTCCAAGTTCAGGACATTGTAGGTACGAAGGACCTGGCTCAGTCAGAGAAGGGTGAGAACACAGAACACAAGCAGAACAGACTTGAAGGGTCTCCTGGGCAGAAGGATCTAAAGCCCCCCAACTTCTCCCATCCCTCACCCTAACCCCAATGAAGAACCGACTGTGGCGCTGGGGAAGGTTGAGTGCAGTGAGGAGGCCAGGCCACCCTGAGAGCCCAACCTGCCAGAAGGGGCAGGGGAGCCACCACAGGAAGCTCTGCGGTGCCCCCTGGTGGAAGCTCAAAGGAAGCAAATGACAGGGCTGGGGGGATGTGCAGAGCCCAGCTGTTAAGTCCCGGGTACCGACTGGGGGCAAGGCTGGCTTTGTTTTTAAAGGTCTCATGCGGTTTAAGTGAAAGGTCTGAACTCTTATATTTACAATTGAACCTGAGTTCCAGTTCCCTAAAAGGACGAGGGAAACGGCACGTACTAGGCCTGAGCCGGCCCCCTCCGCACCTCAAAGCGGTGACCAAAAAGGACAGTTCCTGTGATCTTCCTAAAACATACCCTGCTTTGCCCAAGTATGTCCCAAACTGGTAAAACTATAGCCACAGACAATTAAAAATGCACTAATGTAGGGGCTGGAGAGATGGCTCAGAGGTTAAGAGCACTGACTGCTCTTCCAGAGGTCCCGAGTTCAATTCCCAGCAACCACAAGATGGCTCACAACCATCCGTAATGAGACCTGGTGCCCTCTTCTGTCATGTAGGTATACATGCAGACAGAACAATGTGTACATAATAAATAAATCTTTTTTAAAAATGCACTAACAGCCTGCCTAACCCATTGTGTTTTCCAAGAACTCCTGTAGCTGAGCTTAAAGGGGCCTGGGTGCCCCTCTCGGGATGTCACTTTGTCCCCGTGCCGCCCCTGCATGCTGGGGTAAGCACTCTTTGTCTCTGCATGCTGTCTGGGTCTGGGATCTTCCTTCAGCAATCCTCAGACCCTACACGAGCTGGCCTCTGAATTCATTAGTAGCTCAAGAAGACTTTGAGCTAGAGAGGCTCCTGTGGCCACGCCCCAAGCCCTGGGACTTCAGGTGTGTGCAAGCCAGTGTGCAAGCCAGTGTGCAAGCCAGTGTGCAAGCCAGTGTGCATGCCATCACTCTGGGAAGCAGCAGGCCTGGTCTCACTGCTGCACAAGGCAGTAATCAGGGTTACCTGGGCCAGAGCAGGGAGGCTGCTGAGATCTCTCTAGAGAGCCAGCCAGGCAGCCCGGGGGTGGCCGGGAGGGAGGTGGAAGGAAGGGGTGTGGGTGGGGAACTGAGTCCGAGGGGCTGTGGACAAGCTGAGAACAAGACTGGCAGATACCCAGAAATGGGGGGCGGCCAGAGAGGGCTTCCTGCTCCCCAGCCCGGAAGCTCGGCCCACAAGGTATCCGTCAGGGCCCTGTGCCCACCCTGTGCCTGCCCTGCGGGCCTCACCTTCAAGGTGCCTTTGCTGTTTCCTCCCACCTTCACAGTTATCTTGCTGCCCAGGGAAAACTTCAGGAGGGGGAGAAAAGCAAGTTAGGGGCAGGGATCGGATCCCTCAAGTCGCCCACCCCATGACTCTCCAGCCGCCTACACTAGTGGTTCTCAACCTGTGCGCCGTCGAGCAGCCTTGTCACAGGGGCAGCCTGAGACCATCAGAAACCACAGATGTTTACATTAGGGTTTATAACAGTAGCAAAATTACAGTTATGAAGCAGCAACAAAAATAGTTGTATGGTTGGCGGTCCCACGCCACGAGGAATGTTATTTAAGGGTCACACGCAGCATCGGGAAGCTGAGAGCCACTGCCCTAGACCCTGGTGTGAGCCCTGCAGACACGCTGGGGTGGGGAGGGAAGACCAGCCCGGTGGTTTGACCACACAGCCAGGGGAAAGTCAGTCTTCCCACAACACCCTCAGGAGAGAGCTGCGCAGGGCCCGAGTGGGGGTGGGGGTGTGTGCGTTAGTGAGTGTGTGTGTGTGCGAGTGTCTGTGTGTGTGTCTGTGTGTGTGTGAATGTGTGTCTGTGTGTGTCAGTGTGTGTGTCTGTGTGTGTACGCGAGTGTGTGAATGTGAGTGCGTGTGTGTATGTGTGTGTACACCTGTGTATGTGTGTCTGTGTGTGTGTGCACGCACGTGAGCTTCTGAGCTAGCCCAAACCCCACAGCAACCCCATCAGGGAGCAGGGGTCACCTTGAGCTCCTCCTCCAGGCCCTTGACTTGGTGGTTGTTTAGTTGCAGCGCGTGAGACTTGAACCCGTTGCGGCCCAGGGAGCTGAGAGTCACGTTGAGCACCTTCTCCTCGGCGGTGTGGGATGCGATCCAGTATTCAGCCAGGGCTTCCAGGGTGACCACTGTGTCCTAAGGAGAGCAGGCCCGCAGTCAGGCCCTTGATCTCAGGCCCGCCCGCCTGCCCAGAGCCCCGCGGCTGCCCCTACCTGGGTACTTCGGAATGCCCCTGCGAAGCTGCCCTGGTGGGTGAGCCAGGAAGCAGCCTTGTCAGCCATTTCTCCCTTGCCCTCCCTCAGCAGCAGATGTAACAGGCCATAGGCGGTGGTTTCGATCCACAGGGCTGGGGCCTGGGGCACAGGTTCTGACGGGCTACGAGGGGCCGGGGTGGGCGACACAACATTGTTCTGGGAGCCAACGACTAAGCCCCAGTAGAGGTTTTCTGGAAAGAAAGGGAAATGCCTGTTGAACAGGGGGAGCCGAGCCACTGGGCTCTCTGGCGCCCCCTGCCAGCTGCCCCTGCTTCCACTCCTCAGCCATGAAAGCCCTTTCTTTCCAGGCTTTTTCAGAGTCCCAGGCATTCCGCCAGGGTGCCCTCGCCCTCACCATCCGTTTCCTCAGCCATGGACATCAGGCTGTTGTGGGCAACGTTCCTCAGGTCCTCTGAGGCCTGGGTCAGTGTCAGGGCATAGGCCGTGATAGCCGCTGCGTGGGCACCCAGCAGTCCAGCACTTGCCTTCTGCCCTAAGAAGTCATTAGCCTTGGAGATGGAGGCTTCCTACAAGAAATCGTAGGCCTGAGCCTGTCCACCTAGGCTCCCGGATCCAGGACAGCTGGGGGCCATGAACGACAGCTGTGCTGGCTTCCTTACCACTCTGCTCTTCAGCTGCTGGGCACTCCCGTCCTGGAAGACTGCCAGCCCGTGGTGAAGGGCGATGACCACGAAGGCAGTGAGTGCCACAGTCTCATCGTTCCCCACCAAGCCCCCCTAGAAAGGAGAGAAAGAGAGGGTCAGGCCAGCGTGGTGAGGGACCCAGACAGTCTTCCTGTTGACATCCTCGGGGACCTCTGGCATGCTCGCACCTGCATGCCTCTGTGGATGACTGGACACGGGTCGTGGAAGGAGCCGTCACCCAGCTGCTGGGACAGTAGCCAGTCAGCTGTCTGCTGCAGCTTCTCTGGGGAGTCACCCACCTGCTCCTGGGCCAAACTCAGAATCTTCAGCACAAAGGCCGTGAGCCTGGAGGGGAGGAAGGGATGGCTGGAGACCTAGCCTGTGGTTTCTTAACTCTCTGGCTGCCCTGAACACACTCCCCAGCCTCACCAGGTACTGCTGTCCCGGTGTAACCAAGCCCCAAAGGAGCCATCCTTCTTCCGAAACTGCTGGATTCGCATGTGGCCTGGGAAGGCAGACAGAGTTGACCACGGAGGTGACATGCCCACTCTCCTGCTGTCTCCTGCTGCCCGGGCTGTGCTCCCAACACCCCCAGCTTCCCTCTCCAGGCTCCCGGCTGCCCATCTCGCCCTCCCTGACTCCTCCTGTCCCTGAACCCAGAACCTTTCTGGATCAGATCCATAGCGTGGTCCTTGGTCTCGGGGGGCAGCTTGCTCCACTGCTCTGTCTTGTCCAGGTACTGGGAAGCAGTCAGCGTAGGGGCCAAGTAGATCATGGTTTGTTCTGCACAGCCCCGGGGAAGCCTCAGGAGGGAGGCCACGCCTCCTGGGGACAAGGCGCCTTCAGAGCCCAAAGTGTCCAAGGGTTCGGAGGCTGTGAAGGAGGGTTGAAGGTGAAGAAAGACTGTCTGAGGACCCAGCTCAGAGGGCCAACACAGCATGCAGGCTTCGGAGGCATGCAGGTGCTCATGGGAAAGGCGTGGACCAGACACCCACCTGTAACCCTGACAAAGCTACTGAAATCTCCTTCGGGGATGATGTTGGGGTCAGAGCTGCCAGGAATTTCCAAAGTCCGGGCTCGGTCATCTAGGGAGATGAGAGGAGCTGGTGGCCGGCCCCTGGGTACCTTAACTCCCCTGGGGAACTGGTGGCTGGGGCAGGAGGCACTCACCCAGGGGGTTGAGTTCGTAGACCATCTCTTCTCTGTGGATGGCCCCTTCCTTCTGTCTCAATCAAAAACTGGAGTGAGGATTAGGCGGGACTACACCTGCCCCACCGCCCCAGGGCAGACACTCTGGGACTTGGAGTGTAAACTTCATGGGTGGGAACAGCAACATGGCTCACTTGTCCACCAAGCACAGAGTCCTAGGTTTAAGTCCCAGTACCACAAAAACTGCAATGGCATTGAATAAACATCTTGAGAGACAGCTGGGTGTGGCAGAGCACGCCTGTGAGCCCAACAATTTGGAAGGCAAAGGCAGGAGGATTACTGGAAGTTCAAGGCCAGCTTGCACTATGGTGTGAGTTTGAGGCAAGCCTGGGCTACATATCTAGCCCCTGTCTGAAAACAAGTAAATAAATAATTTCAGAGACAGAGTTGGGTTGCAACCGTAGTTGCAAGGTTACCGATGCACTAGGTTTGGGCGCTGAGCCCTGGCCTGGCCAACAGAATGCTAAGAATGGAGTCGGCAGCCCGGGGCCCAGATTTTGGGGTGGTCACTCACTTCAATTTGCAGAATCTTAGACACCGCATCTCCCACATCAAAAAGCCCTCGGGCCACCACTTTCAGGGACACAGCGGCGGCAGCCGTGGGTACCACAGAGAAGGCGACAGGCCTGGCAGAGCCTGCAGGCACCGTCACCTGCTGGGCCAGCCCTCCACCACCAGCCAGGCACAGCCCTTCCACTGGGGACACATGAACACTCACCTGGGGACAGAAAACAGGGATGGTCAGAGGCCTAATCAGTCAAGACCACTGCCTGCCCCGTCCCTGGCCACACCCCCACCCCTACCCCACACCCCGAGTGCTCAGGCTCCCATAGGGTCTCACAGTCTGCTCAGTATTCAGATAGTTGTAGAGAACAGGCCGCAATTCAAGCTGCTCAAAGCGGCGGACAGAGGCAGGCAGGCGCAAATGCATGTGGAATTCTCGGAACACTCGGACACGGATTGGTTTGGCTACACACAGGCCTGCGTGTGGAGATAAGAGGTAGGGGCAGGGGTGGAGAAACACAAAGACCTCGGGCCACAGGAGAAAGAGTGTGGGAAAGTCTTCACTCTGCCCTCAGCTCTGACCCGCTGGCTCCACTCATGCATGGCAGTGCAGATTTCCCCAGATCCATGGGCTCCACCCCCATGTGGGAAGCAGAGGGCTAAGCCAGGAAGCAAGCAAGCTACCTCACCTTTGCTTTTGGACAGGCTCACACCATGAATCTCCCATGTGGTCAGAGAGTCAGGGAGCCATGGCGTCAACCTGTGGTAGAAGCCGTGTCACCCCTCAGGACTGTCCCCAGACCCAGCCCAGGGGCAAGATGAGGCACCCCAGGCCCTCACAGTTTGAAGCGGTCCACGGGCTCCACTTTCCACAGCCAGTTCTCTGGGAAGAAGCTGCGCACAAGGATTCTGTCTTCCTCTATCAGGTCTTCTTCCTGCAGCACCTCCTGGGCTGGAGGTGAAGGGGGGCAGGGGTGAGGAAGGAATGCTTTGCCCTCTCAGGCAACCACTACCTGTCCCCAGCTTCACCGGGCTGCTCACCTCGGGCAAGGCCCGCCTGGCTCCTGGTGTGGTTCTTGCGCAGTTCCTCAGCAAACAGGCAACAGGACAAGAAGGGCTCCCGGCAAGCCTGCTGCCTCACACGGGCTGCCCGCTGTGCACAGGTGCGAGCCATGGGCAGCCTTGTCAGCCCATCTTGGCAGCAGCGCCTGGCCTCTGGGGAAGCATACTGGCCCACTGGTGGGCCAGGAGAGGCTGGGCAGGTGGGAGGGACCAGAACCTCAGCCCCACCGACCCCAGAACCACCAACGCATGCCTGGAGAACAATCAGGAGGCTGATGGAATGCACCACCAAGTCTCTACCTTCAGCCCTTGGCTGCCTTCCTAGCCCTCAATGCCAACTGGCTGAGGGGGCTGCAAAGACGGAGAGGCAGACCCCAGCCTGACCCGAGGCACATGGCTCCCACAACTCACACTTCTCACTGACGGCCTTCTGGAAGTTCACGTTTCTCTTTTGCCGGCTTTTCTTCTCCTTGGGACAGCTCAGGCCTGGTAGAGAATAAGAGGGCAGCCAAGCCATGAGGAGCCCAGCCACCCTCGTTCTCCCCTGCCCCCCCAAGCCTTTCCTCCTCATCTGCTCCCACTCACTCCTCTCTTACCCCCCCTGACTTGACTCAGTTGATCTCCATCGGAAAAGGCCAGGCCAGCAGCCTGGAACACCTGAAGGGCATTGTCCCCGCCTCCAGGACCACACCCGAGGTTGTAACTGTTCATTACTTCAAAGACCTGGCAGGATAAGGCAGGAGATGCTGAGAGACACGAGTGGCCAGGGGTCAGCGTCTGCCATTCCACTGTGGGTCTTAGGGCAGGGCTCAAACAGCGAGGAGGGGTGTGCAGTGGGGAACCAGAGACCAAGGACAAGAGAGGAAGCAGCCAGTGGGGACCTGTGGGGCCTGTGGGGACCAAGTGACTGCAAAACTAAGCCCCAGAGCTTAGGCTCAGAGGAAATGGGAAGGGCTTGACAAACCTTGCTCATGTCGAGGGGCCTGTGAGACTTGCCACCCACAGCGTACAGGGCTGTGTCCACAGCTCCCAGTGCCACCAGGGCTTGGGAGTCGGTTTGAATTTGGAGTCTCATGTTGTCCCCAGTACGATATTCCTTGGCGCCATCCACATTCAATTCCAGCTGGCAGAAATGGTAAGTGAAGGGCAGTCAGCGGCGGCGGGGGGAGGGGGGGATATGGAGCGGAGGTTAAAAAGCACATGTCATCCAAGCATGAGGACTGGGATCTGAACCACCAGAAACCAGGCAGGCATGAGGGCATGCCAGCAATTCCAGCCTTGAAAGGCCAAGACAGGATTCCCAGAGCATGATGGTTAGCAAGACTAGTGAGCGCGAGGATTCATTGAGAGAGTCAATCGGAAGAGCACTCCAACATGATCCCCAGCCCTCGACAAGCACACGCTTCCGTGTATGTGTGCACCATGCAATACACGAAACATGTATACACACATGCCCACCACACACACACACACACACACACACACACACACACACACACACGCATTCACACACAAACTCATGCACACACACAAACACACGCACACACACACACATGCATTCACACACAAACTCATGCACACACACACACACAAACACAGGCACACACACACACATGCACACACACACACACACACACACACGGGCACACACACGGGCACACACAGGCACATGCACACACAAATACACACAAACACATGCACACACCACACTCGTGCACACACATCACACACACACACACACACTCATACACACACGCGCGCGCACACACACATCACACACATACACGCTCATGCACATACATACATACTCGCACACACTCACACTCACACACACACACACACACGCACGCACGCACGCGCACACACACACACACACACACACACACACACACACACACACGGGCACACACACGGGCACACACACGGGCACACACAGGCACATGCACACACAAATACACACAAACACATGCACACACCACACTCGTGCACACACATCACACACACACACTCATACACACACGCGAGCGCGCACACACACATCACACACATACACGCTCATGCACATACATACACATGCACACGCACACACTCACACACACAAACGCACGCACACACACACACACACACACACACGCACACACACACACGCAAACACACACATATACACACACACACCACCATCACCACCTTTTCAGCCCCAGTCACCTTGCCCTCACAGTCCCCAGGCTGGACATTGATGAGCAGGGAGTTGGCCACTAGGAGCCCTTGATGAGAGTAGTAGGCCACAACGTAGAAGGAAGGTGCCAGGTGATGTTCCACCAACACGGAGATGGAGGTCAGGGTCCTCCTGGCCTCCCGATTCATGGTCACGATCTGGCCCCGGGAGACGATCTGAGCCAAGGAGGAGCAGTGAGTGGTTTCCTGAGCCTGTGCCTAGCCCTGCAGAGGCCTTTGCCCTACAGCCAACACGCCTACACCCTGAGTCCCACACACCATGTAGTAGTAATGAGAGAACGTAACCCCTTGGGGCACAGTCCGAAGGTTCAGGGTGAGGGTGTCCCCCACACGAGGGGGCCGATGGTCCAGCGGCTCAATGGACAGAAAGCCAGAGCTTCGTGGAGGTGGGGCTCGCACGGTGAGCTGGGCTTTGGCTGGATAGGGGGAGCCGGCAGATACCTGGAGAGAAGGGCAAGGAAGGGCAGGGTCTAGACCAAGGAGCCATATTTGCCACCCCTCCTCCCAAACCCAGCCAGGAGCACTCAGGAAACAACCCCTTCCCCCACTCCCATCCCCAGGGCTCGGAGGAGCACTACCGAGAGCCGAAGCTCTGTGGTGGCTGGTGGGACGTAGATGGAAATGCTGACTTGGCCAATCCCGTTGGTGTTCTGTTGAAAGTCGAGGACTTTCGAGTCAGAGGACAATGTGGCAGAAACTTTGACAGGAACGTCAGAGGCTAAGGAGCCTGCCATTTCTCGGACCACGGCCTGGAGGAGCGTCGGTGAAAAAGGCATCAAGACTGCAGCCCACACCCTCTCCCCTCCAGTCCTGCCCTTCCAAGAAGAACCTGCAGCAGGAAGGGGGCTCCAGGCACTAGATGCTGCTTGGTGTTACTGAGATCCAAGGAGAAGGGAGATGACACAAAGCGCCAGGATGTGAGCTCCGCCTCCTCCATCTCTCCCCCTGCAAGACAGAGGGCAAGGAGGTGGAACCCAGGACAAGAGACCCAAGAGTCAGAGTTGGGAAATGGCTGGAGCATCACTTCATCTCCACGTGTGTGTAGCGTGTCTATCGGGTAGCGCGGGAACAGATGAGTGGTGCAAAACGATTAAATAAAGGGAGATGGGGAAATGGACAGGACCAGAGAGACAGTCTGGGGTTTTCCTTGTTTGTGTGCCTGGGGTGAGCAGGCAGACAGCACAAGTTGTACCAGGGATGCAGAGCTAGGCTGATGGTGTTGTCTGCATTTCAAATGTCCCCCAGTGTCCTCAGGGGCAAGGAGTTGAGGTGACAGCGAGGAAAGCCACCCACCTGGAGACTCGATGACGGCTGCAGCGGCATAGAGGTGCAGCCCCTCCAGGTCTCCGACCCCCATGTTGACTTTATCCAGGGCAGCCTGGAACTTGTCCTTTGAGATGGAAACTTGACACTGGCCTTCCACCAACTAAGACAAGGAAAACAGGATGTAAGTGAGGAGTCCCCTCTTCTGCTCAGTCCCCTCCCCTCCTTCACCACGTTCCTACCTTGGTCTGGGTCTCCAGACCGCGAAGGAAGGTTCTCTCCCCATGCTCATCCATGAGTGCAAAGCGTGTGTAAGCCACGCCCTGCACGGGCTTCCCGTAGACATACCTGTGGCCACAGGGAGATTGGAAGAGAGCCAAGAGCTGGGGAAATAACTCATCAGGCAAGGTATTTACCACACAAGCACAAAGACCTCGTTCCGCACCCCAGAGGCCATGTAAAATGCCGCCTGTGGCAGCATCCACTTTAATTCCAACGGTGGGAAAGTAGAGGCAGGGGAATTCTTGGGCTGCCTGGCCAGCCAGCCTAGCCCAATTAAGTGAGTTCCATGCCAATGAGAGACCATGTCTCGAAGGAGATGGATAGAGTTCCTAAGGATGCCCCTGAGGTTGTTCCCTGGCCTCCACAAACATGTACACACACACCCCTGCACACATAGACACACACATGCACTCAAGAGGTGGAGAGGAGAGGAGAGGAGAGGAGAGGAGAGGAGAGAAGAGAGCCAAGGGTGGAAGAAGCTTTGCACAGTGCGCCCTGGGTGCAGACGATGGTGGGTACCTGGCCTGGATGTCTAGCTGTATTTCATCCAGGGAGCTGGGCACCGTCAGGATATATGGCTTCCATGGGGTGATCTTCACTTCAAAGTTGGGAAGAACTGAGTAGCATAAAGAGATGAGCGCGGTACTAGAGAAAGAGTCCTCCAAATCTCCCTCCCCCAGGGCTGCCCTGCCTCACACCCTGGTCTCAACCCCTGGCTTCAGCACTCACCGTATTTCTTCACTTCAAAGTGGGTGCTGCTATTGGACTGTGGGCTGTCTGAGAACCTCCCTGAGATCTTCCAGGTCCCTGGCCTGAGAATGAACAAGAGAGACAGCTGGGCTACCCACCCACAGACAGCCCATGGCCTGAATCCCCCAGAAGAGGCTTGGGGGACACAGGGCCAGAGCATCTGGAATGTGACCCTGCGTATCAGAGGTGGGCATGCCAAGGGAATCAGGACTTGGGGTGGTGTAGACAGGGGGTGCCCTGAGGCGAGGAGGCTTACTCTGAGATGTCTGGGATTATGAAGCTGTCTTGGAAGATGGACGTGGGAACAAATACCTCCTTCTTCCGTACACGAAGGCCATCAGAGTTCTGCAAGGAGAGTCAGTGTGGTCAGGTGGGAGATTGCATCAGTGCACAGGATCAGGAAGGTCAGAGGTCAGGCACTCACCTCCACCGTGACTGTGAGGGTGTCCGTGGATGGGCGCATCTTGTGATCCAGTGCAAAGACCCGGTAACGAACTAAGAGTGGAGGGTGAGAGGTTAGAGCCCCTGGGCAAAGGGACAGGGGACAACTGCGGGGAGACAGTGGGTCTAAACGGCTGCTGTCCATGGAGTCACAGAGGACACCTTACACAGAGGGCATCAAACATGCTCTGAGCAGCCTGGGAGAGAGGCAAAGCAGAGGCCCTGGGGCCAGGGGCTCACCCCGCTGGCCAGGGTTATAAATTGGCTGGTCAGTCTGCACAAAGATGTGTCCACGGCGAGCAGAGAACAGCAGGTTGACTCCTTGAGTGTCTGTGGCTTTGGACATTACATTCTTCAGCCACGGAGACTGAACCACCAGCTGGACATGGGGGGCTCTGCGCAGGTTAAAGAGACCACAGTCCCTCACATTTTCCAGTGGAACCTGTCAGGAGATGCAGGAGAGGCTGCCTAAGAAGAAAGGGACAGAGCCCAAGATAGGGACACCAAGACCCTGGAAGAGAGGAGGAAGTCAGAAAGATAGGGCTTGAGAAGCAACAGAAAGGCCAGCCATGATGGCGCATGGCAGTAACCCCAACACTTTGAGGCCAGAGGAAGGCTGCTGAGCATTTACAGGCAACCTAGATTATTCCATGAAGCCCTCTTTCAAAACCAAAAGTAAACATAAAGGCAACGGAGGAACCAGGTAAATCTCAGCACTCAGGAGGCTGAGGCAGGAGGATTGCCATGAGTTCAAAGCCAGCCTATTGCATAGGAAGCTCCTGTCTGTAACTAAACAGGCAATGGGGTGCAACAGGAAGGCCTGAGACGCAGCAGGGGTGTGGGCGCTGGTTACCTTGAGGTTGAGAAGTACAAAATCATTTCCTGAGCTGAGGGTAAAATCCGTCTTTGGGGAGCAAGGGCCGCCGTTTGGGTTTCTCAGGAGCACGGATCCTTTTACTTGCTGTTCTGGAGGGGCATCCTGGAGCTGCAGCCCCACTGACAGAGGGACCCCCAAATTAACCACTGAGGGGGAGAACAGGAGCAGCCTGGGAGGACAGTGAAGGTGCTTCAGACCCAGCCTCACCCCACCACCCCTCTCCCTCACCCCGCCCCACCCAAGCCCAGTGTCTTGCCCCAGGACCTGGGCTTCTGCAGGGACAAGGCAAAGACACTGAACATCCAGAGCAGCCCCCAGAGGAGCCGCATGGCTGCAGGGTCCAGCGGAGGTCAGACCTGTCTGGTCTGACGTCTGCTCCCTTCTGGTCACCCTAGGGTTGGGGCAGTTTGACTCTGGACCTTGCTCCTCCCTCACCCAGATGAGCCGGGAAACCACGTGATGGCCAAGAAACGCAACTGGCCCTAGGCCCAGTGCTGGGGAAGCGGCCCAACACCAGGGTCTCTGAAGAAATCTTGGCCCCAAAATGAATCTTTGTGCTTGTTTATCCCCAGTACCAGGCACCTCCCTTAACTCTGTGTGTCTGTGCGTGCGTGTGTGCGTGTGTGCGTGTGTGCGTGTGTGCGTGTGTGCGTGTGTGTGTGTGTGTGTGTGTGTGTGTGTATGTGTGCGTGCGTGCGCACATGTGCTCGCCCGTGTGTGCGTTCCTACAGCTCCAACATGGCACATGGACAGGGCAGTTGAAGTTCCTAACAGGAATGGCTTCAGAGACCCTTGCCTCTTACATTCCAGACAGACTCAACTGCAGTCTTCTGCTTGGTACAGGCTCTAACAGAAAGCCTGTGGTTCAGAAGATGGGCACACCCTCACCCCCATGGGGAAAATGGCCTGAGTAACCTTGTTCTCACTCTGAAGTAGCCACAGACACCTGCACACATATCACTCTAAACAAAGGACACCGAGAAGACTGCATAGACACAAGTATTTTATTTGGCAATTTCAACCTGACACAGAGGGCAGAGTTCCCTGCTCCCTCCGACAGCAACCCCAGCGATCAATCCCACCTTCCTATCCCCTCGGCACGGCTCCTGGCTTCACACCCACAGAAGCCCAGAGCTGCAGCGCACACAGCGCAGCTCAGGCTGGAGCCCCAGCTTGCAGCAGCAGGGCCTGGCACCCATCCCGGTGACCCGCTCAGCCGTCCAGGGGCAGCGCTTCCAGGAACCTCACTCTGTGAGCTGAAGAGTCCAGGAGTCGACTCCTCACGTATCTGGCAGGCGAAGGAGGGTTCCAGAGCTGGTGGGCACACTGTCAGAGAGAGATGAGGCTGGAGCCAGCCGCCTAGAACTGAGCACAGGGTGCTCCCGAGCCCCAGAAAAGAGGAGAGGAAGTGGGCTTCACCAGGGAATGAAGCGTGACCTGGGGGACGCCCAACCTTGGGTCATGGCATTTTCCTGAGATTCAGGGCTGGACTCACCAGTCCACCAGCTGGGCTCCAATGAGGTCATGCACGTGGTAGGCAAGGCCGAGCCTCACTGCCGACGGGGACCTTCGCCCCAGGAGCTCTGACAGGAGAAGCTCCCTGTACTTGGCCCTCCGCAGCATGCTGAGTAGAGCCTGGCGCCCTGGAGATGTGGCCCAGGAAAAGGAAGAGGTGAGCTGGGTGTGGAGACCTAAAGCTGCCCAAAGGACGTTCCTGTAGGCACCACACCTTTGACAAAGAACTTGATGAATCTCCCAGCTCCAGGCACGGCCAGCCACCAGCTCCCAGCATCTCGGACAGTGAGGACTCCAGCGTTCACCAGGTGCCTGCAGGTGGTGGGAGGCCAGGACGATGCAGCCAGAGCTCTGAGAACTGCATCCCGCCCCCCAAAACTGCTGATGTTTGGACACTAAGTGTCCAGCAACACAGGCAACCAAGGCAGAAACCAATGACCTTACTGGCTCCACCATCCCTGCCTGAGCATCCTCGCACTTTTTTCCCTGTAACCTCGGTGTGTGTGGTGAGTGTGTGTGTGTGTGTGTATATGTGTGGTGTGTATGTGTATGTGTGTATGGTGTGTGTGTGGTTGAGTGTGGTGTGTGGTGAGTGTGGTGTGTGTGGTGTGTATGTGTGTATGGTGTGTGTGTGTGTGGTGAGTGTGTGTGTGGTGTGTATGTGTGTATGGTGTGTGTGTGTGTGTGGTGCGTGTGTGTGTGTGGTGAGTGTGTGTGTGGTGAGTGTGTGTGTGGTGTGTGTGGTGTGTATGTGTGTATGGTGTGTGTGTGGTGTGGTGTGTGTGTGTGTGTGTGTGTGTGTGCGTGTGTGTGTGTGGTGCGTGTGTGTGGTGAGTGTGGTGTGTGTGGTGTGTATGTGTGTATGGTGTGTGTGTGTGTGGTGAGTTTGTGTGTGATGAGTGTGGTGTGTATGGTGTGTGTGTGTGAGTGTGTGTGGTGAGTGTGGTGTGTGTGGTGTGTGGGTGTGTGTGTGTGCAGACACACAATCACAGAGGCCACAGGTATACATCACATATGTGCAATCACTCTCAACCTTTTTATTGCATGTTATAGGTGTTTTGACTACATGTATGTCTGTACACCACATGCATGGTCTGTGGAGGCCAGAAGAGGGTATTGGATCCCCTGAGATTGGAGTTACAGATAGTTGTGAGCCATTTTGTGGGTGCTGTGAATCAAACTCCAGGTCCTCTGGAAGAGCAGCCAGTGCTCTTAACCATTGAGTCATCTCTCCAATCCCATTCCTCCTCCTTTTTTTTTTGTTTTTTGTTTTCTTTTTTTGTGACAGGGTCTCTCTATGTAGCCCTTGCCATCCTGGAACTCACTATGCTGATCAGGCTGGCATTAAACTCAGAGATTTACCTGCCTCTGCCCACTAAATGCTGAATTAGAGGTGTGCACCACCATGCCTGGTTTGACCTTGTTTTTTGAGCTAGGGTCTCTCACTGAACCTGGGGCTCACTGGTTTGACTACACTTTGCTATAGGGATCCACTTGCCTTTGCCCTTTCAGCAGGGGGGTCACAGACACCTGCTGCACTCAGTCTGTGGTTACTGGGGACCAGGACTCACTTGATCCTTGTGCTCGAGCAGCAGGCACATCACCAAGCCAGCCAGCTCCCCAGTCATTGCGGTGACTGTTTCCTTAAGAGGCTTCCCTGCCCACAGCCTGGAATGTGCCTGAGGAGTGAGGGTCACCTCAGGGCCCACCATAACCATGACCTCCCCCCACTCAGCCCCTGCCACTTCCCAGGGAGATCCTCTCATACACCAGGGAGTTAGAAAACAGGAGGCCAGACTTAGGCACCCCAAACTCCTGCACTGGCTAGTATTTTCCCCTGCTCTTTGTAGGGGACCCTGTGAGTGTGATCTCTAGGGACACTGCAGCCTCACCATTGTGTTATCAAAGTACCGTTAGGCATGGCTCCCGCTAGGCCTCTGTATCTGGCCAGCCTCTCTCCCTCCTGATTCCTAGTCCAAGCTCTTCCATGGCCTGTTATCTTACAGGGTGGGGTTCACGTCACCAACCAAAAAAAGACAAGCTCACTGAGAAAGAAAGGGCTGCCAGAGGCCTGACCTATTGACCCCACAATGCCTCACGTGATCTCCGGGTCCCTGAAGCCGTAAGTCTGGGTCATCTGGTCCTGCTGGAAACTAAGATCCCCACAGGCTGGGAGCACGGAGGCCAGGAACTTCTGCACCACCCCAGCACATGGTCGGCCATCACAGGCCTTAAGGACCTGGAAGCAGAGTTGATGTCTGTGAACAGCATGACCCCACCCTCCACTGTGGTTCTCCATTCCCAGGACAGCATTCTCTTCTGAGTCCTCTCTCCCTTGGGTCCTTCCACTTTGCAAACCTGTTTCCCTGCTCCCCGCTTCTCGCCTGCCCCATACCCACCCTCCTCCCTCCCCCCTCCCTCCCCCCTCCCTCCCTCCTTTCCTCCCTCCCTCCCCCCCATCTCGCTATTTACCAGAGCTCTGGGCCCTGTTTATGAGATGTGTGCTATGGATCATGCTCCTTCTGTTGTCTCTATGCCCAACCTCCCTGCCCTCCCCTGCCCAGCACTCTCTCACACACAGGCAGTCTCTCTCTCACGCACACGCACCCATGCACATACTCTGGTCCTGTAGTCTTCAGTGAAGACAATTCCATGGGCATCCAAGTCAAAGCCCAGCTGGATGATCCTGATCTCTCCCTGCTCCTGAAGCTCCTTCTGTCTCCACAGAGACGAGAGTGGAAAGAAAGACAGGGTAAGACCAGCTGAGCACTGATGAGCCCTGGGGCAGGGAGTCTGACTGCCAGTGGGGGTGGGAGTGGGATGTGGCGGTGTGGGGGTGGCAGGATGAGGACATCTACCGTGAAGGGAGATGCTCAGGTGTGACTATCAAGCAGCCTTTCCAACTAATCACCTACTTCTCACCTGTCAGCCTCATAAGTTGTCAAAGAATCAATAGAAACATTTTCTAAGACCAGACCCTTGTAGTCACTCCATTAAACAGCGATGGAGGTGGAATGCACACCTTTAGTCCAAGCACTCGGGAGGCAGAGGCAGGCAGATCTCTGTGAGTTCTCAGCCTGGTCTACAGAGCGAAATTTCAGGCCAACCAGAGCTACAAAGTGAGACCTTGTCTCAAGACAACAAAAAAATGTTTGCTAAACATTAAAAAGTTCACAAGATCATAGGAATTACCAGACAGATACAGTAAAATGAAAACAAGGAACTTAGAAACACCCAGAGGGAGTTTGCTGATCTGAGCAAATGTGCTCAGCACGAGGCCAAAAACAACTTGGCACACAGGAAGCAAAGCTCAGAATTATCAAAAGGGTCATTTTTAGCAGGGCGTTGGTGGTGCATGCCTTTAATCCCAGCACTCCGGAGGCAGAGGCAGAGGCATCTCTGTGAGTTGGAGACCAGCCTGGTCTACAGGAGCTAGTTCCAGGATAGCCTCCAAAGCCACAGAGAAAAAAAAAAAGAACATGTGGAATGACCATGTCACGCCCTAGCAAGACATACAACTACCGTTCACATGTGAAATCACCCTACCACACCATAGCAGGACACAAAACTTCACTAAGTCCAAAAGACTATCTTATTTAAAACAAAATACAATTATGCCAGTAAGGCTGAAATGTAAAAAGCCAGGATGAGAAACTACTAATAGGAAATGATAAAAGGCATAGCAGGCTTAGGGCTGGGGAGATGGCTCAGTGGGTAAGATTGCGCTACAGAGCCTGACAACCTGAGTGCAGTCCACATGGCAGGAGGAGAGAACTCTACCCCATGAGTAGACACGCACGCACGCACGCACGCATGCACGCATGCATGCACACACATACATCCATCCATACACAAGTACACAATAAGTAAATAAGTAATTTGGAAATAGGATATCACTCTGTAGCCCAAGCTGGCCTCAAACTCAGAGATCCACCTGCCTCTGCCTCCAGAATGCTGGGATTAAAGACATGTGCCACTATACATGGCCAAAAATAATGATAAAATAAAAAATAATCTTTTTTTAAATAGGTAAAGGTTTAAATACGCCCTAGGGTCATTAAAGGGTCATACACCTTTAATCCCAGCACCCAGGAGGCAGAGGCAGATGGATCTCTATGAGTTCAAGGATAACTTGATCTACATAGTGAGTTCCAGGTCTTCCAGGGCTGCACAGTGAGACCCTGTCTCAAAAACAAAGCAAAATAAAAAGTCCCAGTAAAGAATTTGAAACTGAGAAATGAAGTCAATGATGGAAGGCCTCGGTGACTGTGTGGATGGGTGCCCTACTACAGCTGAAGGACGCTATTAACCTGCCGTTGGGAGACACTCAGTGGGTAAGAATAGTTGCTGCTCCTGCAGAGCACCCAGGGATCTAGCACCCTCTCCTGGCCTCTATGGGTGCATACACATGTATGCACGCACACACGCATGCACGCACGCACATAACCACAAACAAATAATGTCTTTTCAAACAAATTATTAAACTGAGGGAGACTATAAACTCTTCAATATGATAACATAGGAGAGGCAAGAATATAGGCTGCGCAGTGCCTCCAGGGTCAAAGGTCAATGTCTACTTCATTTGAGTTCCAGAAGAATGGTAAAGAGATGTAAGCGCTGGTGACAGGGTTGGTGAGGTGACTCTGCTGCCAAGACTGCGGAGCCGAGCTTAACCGTCCCTTCCCCAAGAAGATTCCCTCCAGGTCTCCTGACCTCCATATATGTGTGTGCTCCACACACACCACACACAAATGCAAAAAAATAAAAGAGCCAATAGCAAACTAAAAAACCACAGAAGTATGTGAATCCAATCTTCATAAATTCACAGAACAAGGGAACAATCAGTGACAAAATAGAGTATTTCAGTTATAACCTCAGCTAGAGAGATTAGTAACTGAATGATATTTTTTTCAAATACACATATATAACATTTAGCAAAACAGGCCATGCATGGGGTCACTGTCATCTTGTGTATATTCTCTGGACACGAAGTTACATCAGCCAGAAAGACATGTGGCACAGCCCTTAGGAACCCTGGACAAAGGAGAGGGTCACAAACAAGGTGGGAAGACATTCCTAACAGATCACTGATGAAAATACAATTTGAAAGCTTAGACGAAATGCGTAATTCATCAAAAAAAAACATTTTTTTCAAAAGAAAGAGCAAACTGGAATAGGGCTCATAACATGGAAACCTACAAAAATGGATTCACTGTTGCTACAAACAACTTGGAATAACCTCAAAAAACATCCAGCTAATTCGACAGGAATTGAGTAAATACAGTGTCGGAGTCTGTTCTCCAGGCTGCTGAAGCTGGGTAATGAATCTCATCCCGCCTCGTGACTTTTACTCGTGTTCAAAGGGCCCAGAACCATCTGGGGGTGTCAGAACCAAGTGTCAGTACAGACGTCTGGCGCCCCCAACTCGGCCAACCACTCATCGCCAGTGGTCACTGGGAAGATGTGGGAGTGAACACTAGACTCATCTCTCCCCTCACGCACTCTCCTTCACGGGCCTCCACCTGTGAGCTAACCTTCTCCTGTCAGGGCGACCTGCCAGCTCCACCAACCTGATACCCGGCATTGGGGCAGATGCGGAGGGTCGGTGGCCCACTGGGGATATGACTGGGGGGGGGCGGGATGGGGGCGTGACACTGCAAGCGGGGGGGGGGCACTGAGAGCGGGGGGGGGGGGCACTGCGAGCGCCGGGGTAGGGGGGCACTGCGAGCGTCCTGGGAGGGGCGGACACTGCGAGGCGGGGGGGGGGGGGCGGGGGGAGGCACGGGGACAGGGACACTGCGAGCGCCCTGGGGGGCGGAACGGACACTGCGAGTACCCTGGGGGGGACGGGGACAATGCGAGTGCCCTGGGGGGGGCGGGGACACTGCGGGGGGGGGGACACACAGCGAGCGGGGACGGAGACAGGACACTGCGAACGCCTGGGGGGGGGACAGGGACACTGAGAGCGCCTGGGGGAAGGCGACACTGCGAGCGCCCTGGGGGGACGGGGACACTGCGAGTGCCCTGGGCGGCGGGACGCGGACCCTGCGAGCGCCCGAGGGGGGCGGGGACACTGCAAGCGCCTGGGGGGCGGACGGGGACACTGCGAGCGCCCTGCGGGGGCGGGACGGGAACCCTGCGAGCGCCCTGGGGGATGGGGACCCTGCGAGCGCCATGGGGGCGGGACGGGACACTGCGAGCGCCCTGCGAGCGCCCTGGGGGGCGGGGGGGACGCGAGCGGCCCTGGGGGGCGGACGGGGACACTGCGAGCGCCCTGGGGGGCGGGACGGGGACACTGCCAGCGCCCTGGGGGGCGGGGACGGGGACACTGCGAGCGCCCTGGGGGGACGGGGACACTGCGAGCGCCCTGGGGGCGGGGAACGGGGACACTGCGAGCGCCCTGGGGGGGGACGGGGACTGCGAGCGCCCTGGGGGGCGGGACGGGGACACTGCGAGCCCTGGGGGGCGGGACGGGGACACTGCGAGCGCCCTGGGGGGGGGACGGGGACACTGCGAGCCCCCCGGGCCGGGCGCGCACCCTCACCAGCTGCAGGTCGGCCAGCGTCCTGTCGGGCAGCAGGCTGTACACCTGGCTCCTCAGCGCGATGGGCGGCAGCGCGTCCTCGAACAGCCCGCGGGGGAACAGCCGCACCAGCGCCTCCACCGCCTCGCGCGCCGACCCTGCGGGGGGGGGGGAGCGGCCGCCGTCAGGGCCGCGTGGGGGCGCGCAGAGCCCGCGGGCCCGCGCCCGGGTCGCCACGGTTACCTGCGCCCGCCCTCAGGGGATCCGCCTGCGCGGGCCCCGGCGCCCGCCGCCGCTTCACCCCGAAGGCCTCCGACGCCAGGCGCCGTCTCCGGCGATTCATGGCCCGGGAGCCCACGCTTCCGGGAACCGGGCGCCTGGAGACGGGCTCTTCCGGCGCACGATAATGACACGACAGGCCCGCGGCGCGCGGGGAGGGGGCGGGGGCGGGGCCAGCCTCACTTCCGGCGCGCGCGCGCCGCTGCAGTCGGATTGGCTGGCGTCGGAGCGCGCGGCGCGGCGCGGGAGTCCGCCTGAGAGGGGCCTGACGGGCAGACGCGGCCGCCGCGGCGCTCTGCGTCCCTCCCTCCCTCCGTCCCTCCCTCCCCGAGGGCGGCGTGGTGATGGCGTCATCAGGGGCAGCCGCGGCGCTCCCGCGGCCCTGAGTGGCTTCTGACGGGCTCGTCCTGACGGGCAGGGACGCGCGGGCTCTGAGGCGGCCGGACCTCTGCTCTGCGGAGCCCAGCCGCGTCCGCTTCTCCGAGGCGGGGGCTTCGCTGCGTGCTGTGCGGACCGGGCTGGCCTCCAGCTCCGGGGCCCGCCCGCCTCTGGCTCCCGGGCGCGGGGACCGCAGGCGCGCGCCGCTGAGGGACCCCGGGCTCCCCGCCGCGCGTGGCGGAGGCGGTGAGTGGTGAGACGCGCGGGGCTCCCGAGTGAGGAGAGGAGGGCGCCGCGCCCGCCCGCCCTGAAGCGCGAACGCTGTCCCCTCAGGACCCATGGAGCCCAGAGGGACCAAGAGAAGAGCGGCAGGGACGGAGGCGCCCACGCGGGAGCCGTGGAGCAAACGCCCGCGCCCGGCGTTGGCGTCGCTGCGCACGGAGCCCGCGCTGTACTCGGGGCCGTTCCCCTTCTACCGGCGCCCGTCCGAACTGGGCTGCTTCTCCCTGGACGCACAGCGCCAGTACCACGGGGATGCCCGAGCGCTGCGCTACTACAGCCCGCCCCCAGCCCACGGCCCGGGCCCCGACTTTGACCTCAGGGACGGCTACCCTGAGAGGTACCGGCCCCGGGATGAGGAGCTCAGGGAGAGGCTGGACCACCTGCTCCGCTGGGTTCTGGAACACCGACACCAGCTGGAGGGGTGAGCGAGGCGCCGCGCGCCAGCCGATCCGGAGACCCGCCTTTACCTCCTGGAGCTGGGAGAGCCGCGTGCTCGTTAGCGGGGACTTCGGCCCAGACCGTGAGCCCCAAACTCTTCCCGCCTCAGGGGTCCAGGCTGGCTGGCAGGGGCCACCGTGACGTGGCGAGGACACCTGACTAAGCTGCTGACCACACCGTATGAGCGGCAGGAGGGCTGGCAGCTGGCGGCCTCGCGGTTCCAAGGGACACTGTACCTAAGTGAGGTGGAGACCCCGGCGGCCCGGGCGCAGAGGCTCGCCAGGCCGCCCCTCCTCCGGGAGCTCATGTACATGGGCTACAAATTTGAGCAGTACATGTGTGCAGGTGAGAGCTGTCCCTGCCGTGCGGCCGCTTTCCCGTTCCTCGGGGGGCGAGAGCCCCTTCCCTCCCCTTGCTGCAGCTGCTTCTCTCCTGTACAGACAAACCCGGAGGCTCCCCAGACCCCTCTGGGGAGGTTAACACCAACGTGGCCTTCTGCTCTGTGCTACGCAGCCGCCTGGGGAACCACCCCCTGCTCTTCTCCGGAGAGGTGGACTGCGTGAACCCCCAGGCCGCGTCCACACAGCCTCCAGCCTGCTATGTGGAACTCAAGACCTCCAAGGAGATGCACAGCCCTGGCCAGTGGAGGAGCTTCTACAGGTTCAGGCCCGGGGTGAACAGGGGAGCCCAGGACGGAAAAGGAGCCTGGGGGAGGGGGAGGGCCCAGCTGACCCTTGGCCTCTCCTGTCAGGCACAAGCTCCTGAAATGGTGGGCCCAGTCGTTCCTCCCAGGGGTCCCACATGTCGTCGCTGGCTTCCGGAACCCAGAGGGTTTCGTCTGTTCCTTAAAGACCTTCCCTACCATGGAGATGTTTGAAAACGTGAGGGTGAGTCGGGGTGTCTAGGCTGCCAGCTGCCAACCCCACCCCCTCCCTGGACCAAGACCTCAGGTCCAGTGCCCCTGTGCCTTCTGTCTCCTTCCCCTCCTCCCACCCCCAAGTCTCCTGCCTCTTGTGTCCCCTCCAGCACGACCGGGATGGCTGGAACCCCTCTGTGTGCATGAACTTCTGTGCTGCCTTCCTTAGCTTCGCCCAGAGCACAGTAGTCCAGGACGACCCCAGGTAAGGACTTGAGGGTTGTGTGTCACCTCTGGGACTCAGCTCAGTGTCTGGCTTCACCCCACACCTCCATCTTCCCCCAGGCTTGTCCACCTCTTCTCCTGGGAACCTGGTGGCCCGGTCACTGTGTCTGTCCATCGGGATGCGCCCTATGCCTTCCTGCCCACATGGTATGTGGAAGCTATGACTCAAGACCTCCCGCCACTCTCAACGACTCCCTCCCCCAAGGACTGATGCTTTGGAGGACACACCATCGGGGTCTCTGCAGATAATAAAAGCGTGTTTCTAAGCAGGTGTCTTGCTGTATCTGAATACAAGTCATCCCTGCCCGTGCTCCAAGCACTCAGTGTCCTCTTTTATTGTTACACACCTTTATCCCACACCCTTTACTGGGTGTAGAGGCTGGCTGCAAAGACAATGTCCCGCCGTAGCAAGGTGGCCGCTGTCTCCATCTTGGCACCCAGCACAGGCTCTCCCACCAAACGGGCGGCGCCTCGAAGCGAGCGGCACATCTCAGCCAGGCGCTGGATGCAGCGGACCACCAAGCCTTCAGGGGTCCCTGAGAGTCCTGCCAACTCGGAGAAGGGCTAAGGGGAGAGCAGAGTGAAGACTGAATGTGCCGGGCCTGGGCAGTCTTTCCCAGCCAGCCACCTGCCAAAGCCAGGTACTTACCATACCCCGAGCCCACTCGTACACAACCTCCACCAGCCCAAAATTCAGCTCTCCCACAAATTCTTCCACTGTCTGGTTCAGGCCACAGGCCACCTGAACCTCACCAATCCGCTTCGCCACAGCTTTGACGCGCTCTACCCCCTGCAGACAGGAAGGCCTGATGAGGAAGAGGCATCTACCCGCGCTGGGCAGAGGGGTGGGGGTGGGCATGCCCCGCCAAGAGGGGTGTGATGGCCCCTACCTGTTTGAGGGTGCTCGGGAGCTGATCCCCAGGGTCGCCAGGGCTCTGGCAGACCAGGCCAGAGAGCAGGGCTGCAATCTCCTCGGGTCGCAGGGTGCTCAGTGCATTATCAAACATGAGCTCAGTGAGGAGCAGCTCATGGCTGCTCATGGCGCAGGCCACTCGCCCCGCCAGCTTCACTGTGCCCGCCTCATCCACATAGCCCAGGGTCCGGAGCACCTGCAACAAAGCGTGAGGGTTGGGGAGCCTGACCACTCTCTGAGCCCCCCTAAACTCACACGCCCCATCCTGCTCTTTCACCTCTACACGCTGGTGGTATTCGGGGAGCAGCAACAGTGACTGGTCGGACAGCAGGAAGCGCAGCCTCTCCATTTCCTTCTGGATCTGCATTCGCTCCCGAAGCTTCAGGTACTAAAGAGGGCCACACACAGCAGGGGCCATTAACAACCCCCTCACCCTCAGCAGGGGTGAACTGGGCACAGGGCTAAGGGAGGAGTACCCAGGTTACCGGGCACCAGGGAGAAGCTGCCTCTGCTTAGGCACTACCTGGGCAGGGAACCGGGGGCTGTGCACACACTGAGCCCCCCGGATCAGCTCCTCCAGCTTCCGGGCCCGGAGCCCACCTTCTACCACTGACACATCCTTGAGCTGCAGGTCGTTGACAGGGTCAAGGGTTGGGGGTCCTGATGGATGGGCCTGAGCCAGACGCAGCAGCTCCTGAACGGCAGTGGTCACAGCTGCAAGGGGAGGGTCCTTCCTGAAGGGGGAGTGGGTTCTGGACCAAGAGGCTTCTTTGCCACAGGAGCCTCCCCTCCAGCTGAGGGAGTCCCTCAGCTCCCCACTTCATGGTCTCTTTGTACATACACACCCACTGGGACATGCCCCTCCCTGGAAAAGGTTCCCCAAGTCTCTGACCTGAACTTTGGTTGCTGCCTCTTGGTGAAGTCCTCAACGATCTTCTCCCCGTTCACCCGGAGCACTTTGGTGGAGATGGCAGCCACATCTCCTGGCTGTAGCTTGGCCACAGTGTGCTCACAGGGCCCTAGAAATCCATCAGGTCAGAAGGCTTCGTTCGCCATGGCCCAGGCATCCTGTTCACACCACCATCAGGAACTCACCTTCCGGCAGGAACAGCTTGAAGCCCACAAGGTCATCTGGCTGGGGCACATCTGGAGTGGCTGGCCCCTTGTCCCGTGGGCTCTCAGACACAACCGGCTTGTCGCACAAGACCAGTGTTGTAAACACTCTGCTGGTGGAGTTTGAGGAGACCTGGAGGAGGAGGCACACCAAATGTGGGCAGGGCACGCTCACCCTGGACAGGGATTGGGGGCCCCCACTCCCCACGGGGCCCTTCAACTGTGGAGGGGTGGGTGGCCAAGCCAAGTCACTAGCGGAGTTTCTTGGGGGCCAGGCACGGAGACCGGCATAAAGTGGTGACAGGACCCTGAGCCAGGGGGAGACAGTGCCAAGCCTCCCACTGTCTGGGGGTGAGGACCCCTCTTGTCCTCACCTGCAGGATCACCCCCAAGGCATTGTGATGCTCCTTGTTCTTCACAACTACCACCCTTCCCGTGGACAGGGATTTCAGCCCATTCACTGACTCCATGATGCGCCACTGGAGACAGGGAGGGCACAAGTTTAGGAGCCCCGTGAGACTCGCTGCCCCTCCCGCCAGCCCTCCCCACATACTCACCTGGATCATGTTCCGCGTCTCCGTCAGCTCCTCCCCCCAGCTGTAATAATCAGGCAGGTCGGCCAGTTGGCCAGTCACGTCGGGCTCCTCCAAGGCCCCCAGCCGCTTGGTGAGTTCAGCCAGCGCCTGCTCATGGGCCTTTGTGGGGGCGGGGTTGTGACAAGTCTGCAAGCCCAGCCCGCTCTACTCGTGCCCCTCCCCCCACTGGCCATGCCCACTTCTTCTGGGTAGTTCTGACCTGCCTGCTGTGCTGGTTGCCCTGACCTCCTCACCTTGCTGTCCTTGCGGGATGGAAACTCCGAGAAGCTCCTCTTCATCATGTCCTCCACCCTGAGGGCATCCACCCGCAGCAGGTTGAGGATCATGGTGTATGTGAGGCGGAACTGGGACTGAAGCTGGGACGGTTTTCCCTGGGGCCAGAGAGGCAGTGAGACCAGGTGGGACCTGGGCTCCCTAGGCATCTTCTGGTCCTGGCTCTGCAGCCATGAGGCCTCAGACCAACCCCCTGCTCACCTCGGTAATGTAAGGGAACAAAATAAAAGACATGGGCTCCTGAAGGACCTTCTTGGGTGCCAAACCCACAGTGGCGGTAAAGCAAGAAGTGAGAGCCCTTGAACTTGCTCACTTTTTTGTTTTGTTGTTTTTCAAGACAGGGTTTCTCTGTGTAACAGCCCTGGCTGTCCTGGCACTTGCTCTGTAGACCAGGCTGGCCTCGAACTCCCAGAAATCCGCCTGCCTCTGACTCCCTGCACTGGGATTAAAGGCGTGCGCCACCACCGCCCAGCTGGACTGCTCACTTTTAACTTGACCTCTCCCAGGAAAATGAGGACATCAGAAGAGAGTGCTGGGCTAAAGGACTTGGCACTGAGTCACCCTGCTCACCATCATCATGCGGTGTAGGTCTGCCATCTCAGGCACTCGGCCCTTACAGAGCAGGATGACGGTGCCTGTGGGGTCCAGGCCCCTCCGGCCCGCCCGGCCTGCCATCTGTACATACTCCCCAGGCAGCAGGTCCCGGAAGGTAGAGCCATCGTGTTTGCGCATGGAGTCAAATACCACTGTCCTGGCTGGCATGTTTACCCCCATGGCGAAGGTCTCAGTAGCAAATAAGACCTGGAACAGAGGGGGAGGCTGGATCAGCCAAAAGGTCCTTTATATGCCCAGCTCTGGTGGAGCTCATCCCACCTTGGAGCCTCGTCTCAGAGACCCGTCTACAGGACTTCCCTGACCTCTCCAAAAGGACCCATAGTGCCTCAGAGACCCGTCTACAGAACTTCCCTGACCTCTCCAGGAGGACCCACAGTGTCTCAGACCCGTCTACAGGACTTCCCTGACCTCCCCAGGAGGACCCACAGTGCCTCAGAGACCCATCTACAGGACTTCCCTGACCTCTCCAGGAGGACCCACAGTGCCTCAGAGACCCGTCTACAGGACTTCCCTGACCTCTCCAGGAGGACCCACAGTGCCGCCATTATCATTTTCGGCATTCTGCTTAAGCGGTCACCTGGTTCTTTAGCTCCCACATCCTATCTCCACCCCCAGCTGGAACTGTGTTTAACCAGACCTTGCGTGAGAACACTATGGCAGACTGCTCTGCTTTGTGCTTGTATGATTCAGCGCACACAAACGCAGCTGTACACCTGACTGTTTTCTACTTTCCACATCCATCCATGTTCTTGTAGCTTTACCAGTCATTGCTTGTGACTGAGGTAGGTGATGTGTCTCCGTGGGGGACACCCCCTACCTTTGCCTAGCCACTGCCCCAGTGGAGGGCACTCCGTTTCTCAGCCAGCCTTTCAACCCTGGTCTCCAGGAGCATGGGCTTGAGATCTGAACCTGTCATCATCAACAGGGCCATAGAGAGCAAAGCAAATTCGTATGTTCCCTCACAGACTAAGATAGAATTTATTTGCAGTCAATACCCAAGAACGACCCTTAGTGTCAGAAAGTATACTATATTTAGTTTGCTTAAACAATGCCAAGGCAGAAAAACAACAACAATACTTGGATAGCAAACAATGGCAGATTGTCAACAGCCTACATCTCTGGCCACATATGCAGTTAGCGAGCTTTTTGAATGAATGAAGCCACCCCTAACCATTGTACAGTTGTGTTTCCTGAAAGCATTTCAGTTTGCGTCCCTCTAATTATTAGTGGCTTTTCCTATGCTTGCCCACTGTGGAGGTTCCTCTTCTCAGAACCACTTGCATTAAAGGTTAAGGTGAGAAACCTAGAGTTCGGTAGGGTCACATGAAGCTGGATCCAGAACCCAGGTCCCTAACCACGGCACCGTCCTGCCTAAGCCTTGGCCCCTCTCCTCTCGCCCGCCACCTGCTCACCTTGACCAGCCCTCGGCTGAACAGCATCTCCACGATCTCCTTAAGGATGGGCAGGATGCCGCTGTGGTGCACACCCAGGCCCCGGCGGAGGAGCTCTGACATGTGCAGGACCTGCAGGGGAGAGGGAGGAGGCGAGGGCAGAGGTCAGAGAAGGTGTGGGCAGATCCCCTCAGCTGGGGCAGGTCTCAGGTCACCGCATCCCCACCCGTATCTACAAGGACACACCTGGGGTAGCTGCCGGTCAGAGCCGCGGAGTCGTGCAAGGCAGCGCTGCAGAAAGAGGTGGACCTCACTCTTCTCCGAGCTGGTGGTGAGGTCAAGAGAGGTGAGGCCCGAAGCCTGCTCGTCACAGCGGCCTCGGGAAAACGTGAAGACTACCACAGGCAGCTGAGCCCGGGCCCGGAGGGAAGCCAGCAAGGACAGGTACACTCCACGGTCCTGAGGTGACGTGGAGGCGGCAGACTCAGGATTAAATAGGTTTATGTAGAACAGGATTCAGACCTCAAGTCCGCCTGCTCCCCACAGGGGCTGGTGCTGAAAGTGTGGCTGAAATGCAGGCTTTGGCAGGGATGACAGGCCCTCACCTGTGCAGGTCCTCCCTGGTGCGTGGGCTGTTTGGCCCCAAAGGTCTGGGCATGCTTGCTCATCCTCTCCTTCTTGGCCTCCACTGCGGCATAGTACCTGAGCACAGGGTGAGGGGGCGTGAGGCCCAGCACAGTACCTGAGCACAGTACCTGAGCACAGAGTGAGGGGCGTGAGGCCCAGCACAGTACCTGAGCACAGAGTGAGGGGGCGTGAGGCCCAGCACAGTACCTGAGCACAGAGTGAGGGGCGTGAGGCCCAGCACAGTACCTGAGCACAGGGTGAGGGGGCGTGAGGCCCAGCACAGTACCTGAGCACAGAGTGAGGGGCGTGAGGCCCAGCACAGCCCCAGCCATGACACCTGGACTTACCCCTTGGTGTGGAAGGCCCCTCGGGAGTCCAGCAGCAGGAAGAGCTCCCCCTGCGTCTTGGGGCTGTTTCCCGTGAAGAGATAGTGTTCCAGGGGGACGGGACGGGCAACCGTGCTGATCACATAGATCTGCCGCCGCTTCAGCCGCCTGGAGGGAGGAGAGGGCAGCGGGTCAGAGAAGGCGCAGGCAGGAACCCCGTCTTCCAGTTCCTTCTGGGGCCCAGAATGGGAGGCCACTAGCCACAACGTCATCTCCACTTCAGCCCCCACTGGTTCAAAGACTCAACGTCTGCCCTATCCCATCCTCACTTAGCATCATGGCGTCCGCCTGTCCAGACAGGCGGCTCCCACCACCCCATCTCAGCACGCAAAAAAATGTTCTGGGCCCCCAACCCAGCCACCCTGACCCCTCTCCTCATTGTAGTGGCCCGAGCTCCCCAACCCCCACCAAGGACACCACAGTCCTCTCCCCTCAAGCACTCAGGACACACATCTCACCCAATCCAGTCAGCAAACTCCAGGGCGTTGGGGACGGTGGCACTCAGAAGGATGATGGAGACGTGGTCGGGAAGCATGATGAGTACCTCCTCCCACACGACCCCACGCTGCGCACACATTGGGGAGACAGGTCAGTCGGGGAGCAGGAAACAGGACGGTCCTCAGGGTATGCAGGGCGGGGCTATGCGGTGGGACGCTCCTGCCACTCACCTCGGCATCGTTGATATAGTGGACTTCATCAAAGATGACCCACTCGAGATCCCGGATGACGTCGGAGCCGCTGTACAGCATGGAGCTGGGGAGAGGCAGCGCCCAGCTGACCCCTCTCAGCTCTGACTCTACCCTGCTTCTGCGGGGATGCTCACCCCCCACCCAGAACCCACCTGGGAGGCCCCTCTCTCACCGAAGAATCTCTGTGGTCATGATGAGGCAGGAGGCCTCTGGGTGCAGCTGCACGTCCCCCGTGAGCAGCCCCACGTCCCCGAATGTGTTTCGGAAGTCCCGAAACTTCTGGTTGCTCAGGGCTTTGATGGGAGAAGTGTAGATGGTGCTAAACATGGGGTGTGAAGTCAGGCAGTCTGTCCTCACAGACCCACAGCTGGGTCACCCTGCCTTCCAGCCAGAGTCCTCCCTCCTTCATGACACCAGCGCTCCCTAAGCTAGCCCGGGCCATCTCTCTGCCCTGCTGCTCTCCTAGACGTTTTCATCTCTCTCGCCTCTCTCCTGAACCTGACATCTAAAGGATAAGGGAGGGGTGACGGGGGAGGAGAGGGCAGGCTGAGGAGGCTCGTGTACCGGGTCATGTGTTTCTGGGCCAGGGCAATGGCGTATTCAGCCACCACCGTCTTCCCGGCGGACGTGTGAGCTGCAACGAAGACGGAGTCGTGCTGCTCCAGATGCAGGATGGCCTGCTTCTGAAACACGTCTGGCTCAAAGGACCACTGTGCGAGCGAAACAAACGGGCAGGGCTACAGCGGCACAGCCTCTCTGCCAGCCCCCCCCCCACAGGCAGGCAGGGCAAAGAGGAGAAGGCCAGGGGAGGGCTGGGACAAAGGAGCAAGACAGGCCAGGAAGGTATGTGGGCTCTGGAGGAGAGAGAGGACAAGGCTGGGCTGAGGGGCAGGACCAGGGTCTGGTCTAGCAAGAGGCGGACTAAGGCCTGGGCACAGTACCTGGAAGGCGGGCTGAGGGATGAGACGGTAAAAGTCACCCACGGGGGAGGTGACATCCACAGGTACAGCCCACTGTTCCTGAGCTGCAGGCTTGGGAGGCTCCAGCAGGGACACGGTTGAGGATGCCTCCTGGAAACGTCAGGGAGGAGTGATAAAAGTTTACCCAGAGCATCGATTGCCACTCATCCCAGGAAGATCTCACTGTTACCCTCAAACCCAACCCCCTCCTGGAGGCAGGGGCCCTTCCTGCTTGCCTCCATCACTGGTAACCACCAACCTTCAATACTAGATCCTCCAGACTGCTTGCTCGGCCCAGGGGAGTACTGCAGGGAGAGGCTGGAACAGTGTCCCCTGGAGGAGCTCCGGCTGCCTCGCTCTCGTCCTCGTCGCCTCCACCCAAGTCTAGAGGCTCCAGCAGACGGCTGAGGCTGAGCAACCCTGGCGCAGGAGCTTGGTGATCTGAGGAACAACAGCCACCTTGTTATATTCGCAAGTCTGTGGGAGCAGGGCAGCCCTACAAATCTTTATCAAACTCACCCTTGGGGGCAAAATCCACCCCTTTCTTGAAGCCAGGTGGGACGGTGAGAAGATCTGCAGACGGGGACAGAGAGGCAGCATCAACCACACCCAGCTGTTGTGGAAACTGCTTCACACGACACAGACACACTACTCTGCCCGCCTGTGCACAGCTGTAGCCATTTTTTAAGAGCCACTAGGGAGAACACCTCTTCCTTTGGGAGTGGGAAGGATCCCTTTCCCGAAGTTTGTGAACGTACAGGACGGGTAGCAACAGCCCACTGGACCCTCCTCAGACCCAGGGCCACTTCACCTTTCTCAAAGTCTATCTCCTCCTCAGCTTCCTCCCGAGTGCTCAGATCTGTTAGGGTGGGCTCGTCCATCCCACCTGGGGAAACAGGAGGGTACAGCATCAGCAGAGCCCCGCTCCCTAGACACTAAGACAGTCTCTTCTACCTCCATGTGCACAACTTACCTGGCCAGAAAGGGTACTGTGTTGGATTGCCCCACAGTGACTGGGAGGCTGGCCCTGGAGGCCGGCGAAGGGACAAGGAGGTTGTGGCCGACAGATTTGTGTTCTCCAGCAGGACCTGAGACAAGAGGTTGGAGTCGCAGTGAGACCAAGCCTGCTCCGACCCATTCCCCCAATTCCGTTTCTTGTGGTCTCTGACCTCTCACCTCCTTGTAGCCCAGTATCTGGCCTGTGGTTGGGTGTCTCTGGGCCTGAAGGTCGGATGGGACAGGGGCCCCCACAGCAGCCAGGAGAGACCATGGGTCCCTCTTCCTCTGCCATTTTCTGGAGAGAAAGGAAAGGAATTTTGGAGTCAGCTTTCTCCCTATCCCTTCCTCCTCCCGTTGGTCCATCTCCCTAGTTGGGCCCCTGCGGACTCCTCACCGAGCTGAGTGCTCCACACCATGCAGAGGAAGCCAGGCAGGAGACGACAGAAATAACTGCTCTGCTTCTTGCTGTAGGTCTGGGGCACAGGGAGGGAGGCCGTGCGGAAGCTGGGACAGGACAAGATGAGAAGCACTAAGTTAGGAAGGGGTGACATGCAGACGAAAGGGTGATGGAATTTGTTTAGATCCCATGGTAGCTGTCTCCAACAGAAGCTGAGGCAATGAGGTGATGGGCAAAGCTAAGCAAACCCACTGCAGCTGAAGTCCTGGGGCACTAAAGCGAACTGTGGGTTTCAGACACAGAGGCCAGACACAGCAATTTGCATTCCTTTTGTTTTGTTTTGTTTTTCGAAACAGGGTTTCTCTGTGGCTTTGGAGGCTGTCCTGGAACTAGCTCTGTAGACCAGGCTGGTTTCGAACTCACAGAGATCCACCTGCCTCTGCCTCCTGAGTGCTGGGATTAAAGGCGTGCACCACCAACGCCCGGCTACATTCTTATTTTAAGACAGGCTTTCACGTAACCCAGGCTTGCCTCCAACTTCATATATGGGTGGGTGGGTGTGTGTGTGTGTGTGTGTGTGTGTGTGTGTGTGTGTGTGTGTCAGAGAATGACCTTGAACTAGGGGGTGACAAGCATGCGATACTACACTTGAGTGGATCAAACCCAGGTCTGTGTGTGTTAGGGAAGCCCTGTACTGACTGAGCTACACACTCAGCTGGGAGTCTGCATTTTAGAATTCCTTAGTAGTAGTAACAGGTGTGAACAGACGGGCACGTGGGGGTGTGTGGACATGGGCACACATGCTACAGCACAGGTGGCAGGCAGAGGACAACTCTGTGCAGTTGGCTCTCGCCCTGTCCCTTTACCCGTGTTTCATCAGTCATGCATGGCAAGCACTTTAATCGGCTAAGCGATTCCTAATGCTGCAATGTTTCCACCCTTTAATACAGTTGTGGCGACACCCGGCCCCTCCCCACCCCACAACCATAAAATTGTTTTTGTTGCTACTTCGAGAGAGCAATTTTGCTACTGTCACAAATTGTAATGTAAAAATATCTGAGATGCGGGCTATCTGATCTGCAATCCCTGTGAAAGGGTCGTTCAACACGGCAGGGGTCGCGACCCACAGATTGAGAACCTCTGGGGTAAATCAGGCCTAGATCGTCTCCTTCTTCTTCTTTCTTCTTTCTTTCTTTCTTTCTTTCTTTCTTTCTTTCTTTCTTTCTTCTTTCTTCTTCTTATTGCTTTTGGAGATGCGGTCTCACTGTGTGGCCTGGCTGGCCTGGAACTTGATGGGTAGACCAAACTGGCCTCCAGCTCAGGGATCTGCCTGCCTCTGCCTCCCAAGTGCTGGCTGGGATTGGAGCAAGAGCCACACCCGGCTTCAGACTGAGGGTTTAAAGTCGAGGCCTCAGCCAAGCGCCCCGCAGAGGAGGAACGCGACAGCCGAGGCGCGGCTGTGTCTGCAGCAGCCCTGTGGGGACCCACTGGAGCTCCGGGAGGCGGGATCCGTCCATGCCAGCTGGGGGCCCGGACGGCAGTGTCCAGGCCCAGGACGGCGGGGTCAAACTAGACCTCCAGGGGTCAGCGTGGGGTTACTCACGGTGCTCTCTGCAGCCCCGGGCTCGCTCAGCAGCTCCCAGCGCCCCGTGCACCCCACTTCCAGAGCTCGAAGGGGCAGGTTCAAGGGATCCGGGGGAGGCAGCACTGCGGGGGGCGGGGAGGCCACGGGTTAGAGGTCAAGAGTCGTTCGCATCCGCCCCTCCCCTCCCTCCCTCCCTCCCTCCTTCCCTCCCCTCACCGAGTCTCTCAGTCTCCATCATCCTGAAGTCCCCGGCAGCTGCTGCACAGCCCGGAAACTCAGAGCAGCCACGGAGTTGGCCCCGCCCCGAGACGGGCGGAAATGGATATTTTTTCCGACACGCCCCCTCCCTCCGCCACTCCCCGCCGGGAACGTGGGCGAGCGCGGCGCCGAAGCCGGACCCGGAGCAGGGCAAGGCCGGGCGGAAGTCGCTGCGCCTCGCCGCCTTGGTTACCGCGTGCCCCGCCCCCTTACGTCATCGCCGCGAGCCCGCGCGCAGCAGCCCGCGCGGCGGCGCCGGAGAGACCGCGGGCCCGGGCGCCGCCCCCTCAGGTGAGGGCTTCGTCTCGCGTCCCTCGCGCCTTCCCCGCGCCGCCGCCGCCGCCGCCGCCGCCGCCGCCGCTTCCTCCTCCTCTGGCCGCCCGGATCGCGCCGCGCGGGCGCAGCCGCCGTCTCCGCCCGCCGGACCCCGAGGTTGGCTGACCTATCCGCACTGGGCATGGGGGTCGGGAGCCAGCGCCTGGGCGTCGCAGGGAGCGCTCTGCCGTCTCCGGGCTGAGGTACCCCAGGCTCTGGCGTCTGGACCTTGGGCAAAGGCGGGAATGCCGGCCGCGATAACGAGCCGGAGGTGGACGGCAGGCTCGCAGGGACGGGGCCGGGCCGGGCCGGCGGCGGCGGCGGCCGGCGGGCGGGCCTGCTGCAGGGACGGACGGAAAGGCGTTGGGCGGCGGTGAGTGTTGAGCGCTGGCCGCGGAGGGTGATGTGTGTCCTGGGTTCTGCCCCTCAACCAGGAGCCAGCATGTTGGTGATCCCGCCAGGACTGAGCGAGGAGGAGGAGGCGCTGCAGAAGAAATTCAACAAACTCAAGAAAAAGGTGAGGGCGGGTGCTGGGCCAGCCCCCTGCGCAGGCCGAGGACACCCGGGTGGGTGTGAGGCGACACCCGGAGCGCAGCTCCACCAGCATTGCCCAGCCCTGGTTTGAAATCCCCCCCCCCCCGTTTCTATTCAGTCCCCCGTGCACTTGTCATGTTCCTGTGGGTTTAGTACCACCCAACAGCTGCGGATGGTCGCGTTTGCATTCCCAGTTCCATTCACTGCGTTTTGAAGCATCAGATGCCCAAGCTAAAGCCACCTTCCTGTGTAATCTACTCCCCCCTTTCTGAAATCTGACCTCTCCCCACACCCCCCCTTCAGACACAGCCTCACACTTTAGCCCAGGCTGGACTGACACTATGTAACTTTGGGTAGCCTGGAACACTTCTGCCTGAACCACGCTCTTCTGGCTTCTATACTATTTACACAGAGGAACGTCAGCCATGTCTGTCCATGTTCTGTACCTTCCTCCCTCCCACTTTGTCTTCTTTTGTTTCAGTTTTTTTCCTTTGAAGCAGGATCTCAGTACACGGCCCAGGTTGATCCTCAGCTCCTGGGTTGGTGGGATCTTCCCACCTCAGCTTCTCTGAGGAGCTGCCGGTGCACACACAATACTCGACCCTCAGGTCACCAACAGTGCTTCTAAGTAATCTCTCGATTCACTCATTCCTACAAACCCTCAGAACAGGGATTTGCTTGGCTGTTTTGGGGGGCACACTTGATCCATTGAAAACACCTCAAAGGTTTCACGTTGTATATAGAACAAAGCCCTGAAATCTGTGCTCAGCATCCCTGTCAAAAAGACAGAATTACTCTTAAAACAGGCATCCTGGTGGCCAAGTGTTGGTGGTGCACACCTTTAATCCCAGCACTCAGGAGGCAGAGACAGGTGGATCTCTGAGTTTGAAGCCAGCCTGGTCTACACAGTGAGTTCCAGGACAAGCTCCAAAGCTACACAGAGAAACCCTGTCTTGAAAAACAAACAACAACAACATATCCCATGGCCTTTTCTCTGCGTTTTTACCACCCTGTTTTCGTTTATCTAAAATATCTTTTTGTCTGTGTTGCATAAATTCTACTCAGTTCCCAGTTTAAGAGCTTGCTTTCAGCTGTGATTGGTTAGTACCTTTGATTATTCTTGGCTATCAGTCTATAGTGGTTATATTTCCTGGATTAGGAACTAGGTGTTTCTTTTTCTTTTTTTTTTTTTTTTTTGGAGACAGGGTTTCTCTGTGGCTTTGGAGGCTGTCCTGGAACTCCCTCTTGTAGATCAGGCTGGTCTCGAACTCACAAGAGATCCGCCTTCCTCTGCCTCCTGAGTGATGGGATTAAAGGCATGTGCCACCAACGCCTGGTGTGTTTCACTTTTTGTACAACCTCATTAAATATGTGGAAGATAGGTGGGTAAAATCCCCAAGGAAGCCGTTTAGGGCTTATTTGCAGGTTTCTATGGTAGGGCTTAGAGTTTTTTCTTTTGTGTTTTTTTTTTTGTTTTGTTTTTTTGTTTTTTTTTTCAACTTCCAATGTAGACTAGAGAGCCTTTGGATGCCATGGTTTGGTTAGGTCAAATGTTGTTGGCATCATGATGATGCGGAGACTCCACGCACCACTCCAGGACAAGGACACCATATGTACGGCCCCTGGAATGATGCACGTAAGAGACCAGCACCTTGGTTGACAAACCTCTTCTGGTTAATCTCTCTCCCTCCCAGAAAAAAGCATTGCTCGCTCTCAAGAAGCAAAGTAGCAGCGGCACCACCAGCCAGGGTGGCGTCAAACGCTGTAAGTGGTGGCGATGGAGTCCAGGGAGGGTACAGTGTGGGGCTGCCGGCCCTCCCCCACAGCCAGCATAACTCCTCCCTTCTTCCCCGTTCCCCAGCACTGTCAGAGCAGCCAGTGGTGGACACAGCCACAGCAACAGAACAGGCCAAGCAGCTGGTAAAGTCAGGAGCCATCAGCGCCATCAAGGCTGAAACGAAGAACTCAGGCTTCAAACGCTCTCGGACCCTAGAGGGGAAGTTAAAGGTGAGCACTGGAAGGTGGTTTGCGCACCTTTGATGTCCTGAGAGCCCCTCCAAGCCAGAAGGGAGATAGGTTTACCAGAAATCATGTGTATTCAGATCCGAGCAAGTTGTGCTGTTCTGAGGTTTAGGGTGTTTTTTCTGCCTTTAGTCTTTTATTATTATTATTATTATTATTCCTTTCTCACTGTTCCCCTAGGCCAGTCTCCAACTCATAAGCTCAAATGACACACCAGTCTCAGCCTCACAAGCAGCTGGGGCTAGAGGGGCATGCCACCATACGCTGTTGGAGCATTAGGTTTCTTATCTGTTACTCAGGAAACCTAGGTGGCTCCTACGTTTCTGTTTTCCACATTGGTGCTGCTAGGGTGGGATTGAGGGTTGAGTAAACCAAACCCTTATTTTAAAATAGCATAGCAAGCCAGGTGGTGGCAGCACGCCTTTAATCTCGGCACTCGGGAGGCAGAGACAGGCAGATCTCTGTGAGTTCAAGACCAGCCTATCTACAGAGCAAGTGCCAGGATAGACTCCAAAGCTACACAGAGAAACCCTGACTCGAAAACAAACAAAAAGACAAGCATCATCGCTGGGCGTTGGTGGCGCACGCCTTTAACCCCAGCTCTCAGGAGACATAGGCAAAAACCAAAGAAAAAACCAAGGGGAAAAAAAAAAAGACCAGCATCATCAAGAGAAGCCAAGAAGAGAGGGAAGAGGAACTCTGCTGGTCCACACTAACATGGGTGTCTATCCCTTCCCAGGACCCTGAGAAGGGGCCTGCCCCCACTTTCCAGCCGTTCCAGAGGAGCGTATCTGCTGATGAGGACCTGCAGGAGGTAAATGGCCGGGGTTGAAGACAAAAGACCCACAGATTTTGGATCCCGTTCGAGCACCTGGGAATCATATTAATTGTTCTTTATCTTCTTTTTCCCCCCCTCAGTCATCCAGACGTCCCCAAAGGAAATCTCTATATGAAAGGTTAGAGAGAAGCCACAGTTTGCTGTGGGGTCAGTGGCCAGAGTCATTGGAAGGTTCAGGGCTGGAGTGGAAGGAGCAGGCTGCAGGCGGAGTGTGTCTGTAAGAAGATGGAGCCCCCTTGTCCTTACTGTCTGCCTCTCCCCAGCTTTGTGTCTTCTAGCGATCGGTTGCGGGAACTGGGACCAGATGGAGAAGAATCAGAGGGCCCCGGGGCTGGTGATGGCCCACCCCGAGGTTTTGACTGGAGCTACGAAGAACATGGTGGTGCCCGCTCCTCAGCGTCCCCTCCCCGAAGCCGCAGCCGCGACCGAAGTCATGAGAGGAGCCGAGATAGGGACCGGGACAAAGACCGAGACAAAGACCGGGATAGAGACAGAGACCGTGACAGAGATAAAGACAGAGACCGGGACAGAGACAAAGACAGAGACCGGGACAAAGATAAAGACCGGGATCGAGACAGAGACCGCGAACGGGACCGAGAGCGCGAGGGCCCTTTCCGCAGTGCGTGCTTTTGGCCAGGGTTAGGTGGGCCCTGCTAAAGAGGGGGGTGACTGGGACTCAGTAGTGAATGACTGTAATTCCTGACCCACAGGGTCAGACTCATTCCCCGAAAGGAGGGCCCCTCGGAAGGGGAACACACTTTATGTGTATGGAGAGGACATGACGCCCACCCTCCTCCGAGGGGCCTTCTCTCCCTTTGGAAACATCATTGACCTCTCCATGGACCCACCCAGAAAGTAAGGACGAGCCTCCTGGGGAGGGAGCTGTGTGGGGACACTAGGGCCATGGACCACTACTGATCCCGCTTTTTCTCACCTCAGCTGTGCCTTCGTCACCTATGAAAAGATGGAGTCTGCAGATCAGGCCGTTGCTGAGGTTGGGACTTCTCAGACCCCTCCCTCCTGTCCCTCCTGTCCACCTCTTCTCCCGACTGAGAAAAACTCTGTCCTCAGAGCCCTGTCTGGTCCCCTGGCTCCCTGTAATGCCCACCTCTGTCCTCCCATTGTATCCCACAGCTCAATGGGACCCAGGTGGAATCCGTGCAGCTCAAAGTCAACATAGCCCGCAAACAGCCCATGCTGGATGCTGCTACTGGCAAATCTGTCTGGGGTTCCCTTGGTAAGGATGGGATTCTTCCCTCATCTCCTCTCTACAGCACACTACTCCCTAGAGTGCTAAGGGTGAAGGTTTGCGCTAGGCAGCTGATAGAGAATTGCCAGGCTGTCTGTCGAAGGGGAGGGAAGGGGAGGGGAGGGGAGTGACTGGCATGGGGAGTAGAGCAAGAACCATGTTGCCCCCTCTGAGCTGGGGTGGTGTCAGAACTTGAAATTGTGAGTCTGGAACCATCAAGAAATGGGAATTGTAGAGAAAAGGGTGACCCAGGACTGGTTTGGGGGATCAAGTACGTTAAGAAGCTGGCTGGGCTCTGTCTCCAGCAATCCTGGCCTGCCAGGAGGAAGTGGCAGCTTCATTGAAGGAGCCATGAGGCATCCCCCGAGAGCAGCCCCAGAAGCCCTGGGCCATGGACCCAGGCTCTGAGGAGGAGGGGCAGTCAGCAGAGGCAGAGTACAGGACCAGAGTTGGGGGGGGGGGTGCTGCCTCTGGCACCACAGGTGTAGGATGGAACCTTTGGCTGAGGAGTGTAAGGAAAGAGCAGCTGAGCACTTGGGATCTGAGGGTTCCACAGAAGACGTGTGTGGGGTTCCTCAGTGTGGACAGCCCACTCTGCCTGAAACAGATTTTCAGAGCAAGAGGCCCTGCAGACACCAGGAAGGAACCAGAATCGACCAGGATACCGGCAAGGGCCACAGAGATGTTCTCATCTTTAATTTCATGTATTTCATGATTTCATCATTCACATGTCTCACGCACAGTAACAAGGTTCTGCGTTCTCTAAGCCATAGTGAGACTCTGGCCACCAGGGGGCAGCATAAGCACTGGTAGGCCAAGGCCAGGGCGGAGATAATCAGACTCAGACCTCAGGTCTAACCTGTGAGCTGCTTGACATCTTAATTGTCCCTTTCCTCCCTCCTCAGCTGTCCAGAACAGCCCTAAGGGCTGCCACCGGGACAAAAGGACCCAGATTGTGTACAGTGACGATCTGTAGGAAACCTGTGGATGGCTTTTAGGACACGAAGCTGGATTCCTTGTGCCTCGTATGCCCCCAAGCTGGTCTCAGTAAAATCCTGGGGCAGAAGTTCCCTCACCCCCTTCAGCCTCTAGTCTTTCAACACTTGGGATCGGGGTTAAACCTTCAAAAGTGGCTGTCAGTGTTGATGTTACTTGTAGCAACATGACCAGTGCACACCCCCTGACCCCTTACCCCCAAAAGATGAAGAATACAGTCCTTATCGCAGCTGTTTTAATTTGACCCTCGCCCCTCCCAGCCGGAAGCCCCTCATAGGAAACCCAAATCCTCATCTTTGAGTTTCTCCTTGAGCCAGGGGAGCACCTGGAAAAGGTTGACATGGAAGTCCCGGGCATGAGCAGGTACCATCTGTTGCCGCCTCTGCCCTTTACAGACATCCACTACGCCCCAGCTGATGACACCGACCTGTGCAGGTGAAGGGTGCCATGGGTCACTTGACACTTCATAATCCCATAAAGCAGCCAAGCTGACCCAAAACAGTACACCAGGGGCCCAGCTCGCACTGTCTTCCTTGGTGCACATAGGCCAGATGCTTGGCTTATAGTCAGCCACGTGCATCAAGCGTTCCTTTTTGTGGTATATGTGGCCCCTGGGCGTCTCCCCCACAGACTCACTTGAATAAAGCGGCTCCTCTTGTGAACAATGAGAGGACCCCCAGAATCTCCTGTGGAAGAGAGAAGCTGTAGGGAAAGACGGCTGGGCCCTGTGGGCTTCACCATAGCCAGAGAGCCACCTCACCTTTGCAAGTATTGGGGTCAGCATAGGGGTCCACCCCGCCAGTGCAGAGGAACCTGGGGGTGACCACCTCAGACACATCCTTGACCTTGTCATAGCCTTGTGCCCTCAGAGCATCTCTCTCACAGCTGGCTTTCTGTAGGGGAGAAAGGGTATGATGACTAGAGCTTGCTTGGGAGGGAGCAGGCCTAGGTGGCCTCTCTAGGAGCCCCTTCTCACCTTGTCCCCATTCTTGATGTAGACCTCCTTCCGAGTCAGCTTCCTCCCTTCTTCAGACACGAACAGAGCTTTGACGTCCTTCACGGGGAGCAACTCCTCCTCTGGATGAGTGACAGGGTCATGCTGTCTCCCCACCCATCATGTCTCTCATGTCTCATCCATCATCTGTCTCTTGGGCCCTTCTTAAGAGCTAGGCCCTGTGTTGAGCATAGTCTACTCCCTCTGTGACCCCTGTGTCTTGGCTCTCAGCCTCGTCCTGCCCCAGACCACGCCTTACTGTGCTGCTTGCAAGTGGCTGTCTGAGGAAGCCGTAAGGCTCGGGTGGTTCCCTCCGTGCAGGGGAGACAGATGGGCCTGTTGAGGAGATGGGGACAGTCAGGCAGCAGATACCCTGCCTGCCCTGTGCCCAGTGCCCTGTGCTTCCAGCCCGCCTTCCCCAGCTCCTCAGGGACCTGGCCCTACTCACCTGAGAGTCTGGTCATACTTCAGCTTGGTCTTGAGCTTGATGAGGGCCACATCGTAGTCATAGAACTCAGGGATTCCTTGTGCCTTCTTCTCATTGATGTTGTAATTGGGGTGAAACAGGACCTCTTCGATCTCCAGGTCCTGCTTCTTCCCTCCTGTATGGGTTTATGTACATAAGCAGCCTGCTGGCTCTAGCCCCTGTCACCACTTGAGTTCTGTGGTCCCCGACCTTGGGTGTAAGGACAGGTCAGGCACAGGGTGCTTCCTGGAGATGAGATGCACCCTTACCTACGTTGACCTTGATGGAGTGTTTCTGATCTTCCACTGTGAAGCAGTGTGCTGCCGTCAGCACAAAGTACTCAGACACCACGGCCCCCATGCAGTTCTCGTGGCCTTTCAGTGGGCGCTGGAGGAGAACCAGTGTCGTGTTAGCCTTGGGGTGGGTGGGTGTGTGTGTGCACACTACTGGAGGTTGGCTCCATACATGCTACGACAGCACTCCATAGCCCTCCCCCCTCTCTGTTTCTGCCTGCCTTGCTGTGTAGCCCTGGCTGACCACAAACTTCCAGCAGCTGGGGGTACCGACCGTACATGCCCCCTCCCCCAGCTTCCTTTTTCCATTTCAGTTTCATAAGTTATTGGTGCCGACCCTGAACTCACTATAGCCCAAGCGGGCTGTGAATCTCTGCCCTGCCTCAACTTCTGAACAGCTGGGACTACAGACCTGGCTAGTGTGTACATTTATTTCATCGCCCTCCACAAGTCCCCACTGCTGGGATGCTCACAGTGACTGAGATCTTGGCCTGCCATGGCTGCTTGTGGTAGTCCGTGCCTTTCTTGTGTTCCCACACCATGCCGCAGAGACCCAGAGATTTGGTTTCATCTGGCAGAGAAAGAATGTTGAAGGCTCAAGTCTTGGCAGCCATCCTCGTTGGATCCTTCCTCCAACAAGGAGGAAGAAGAGTGGTTCCCTGTGTTAGATGGGGAACCCCTGTGGCGTAGTGAGAAAAGCCAGTAAGACCAGTCTATCTGAGGATTGAGCACTGTAGACCCAGTCTGGGTGCTGCCTTCTTTCCTCTGAGCCTGTCTTGGCCTCAGTTTCCACATCTGTTCAAATGAACTCTTAGAGTTTAATGATTGTGAGACCAGGAAGTAAAGAACGTCAGGAAACAAGAAAGACACTGGGGTGAGCGGGAGGAAAGGATTGGGGGAGCCAGTCTGCCAGGGCTTCAGGGTGAGGGGAGTCAGTGACCTGCGTCTGCATCTTCCTACCAATCATCTGGTAGAAAACGTCCTCCAGGCTCTCCATGTCCTTGACTTTGAACACATGCTGCTCGTTGTCCTTTTTGGAAGCCAAGGCATTGATGTTCGCGGAGTCCACCAGAGGCCCGACCCCAAACACATACACATCTGAGGCAGACAAAGAAAGGGTGAGGGCCCACGTCCTGAGGAGTGAGAGTGCTGGATCCCAGCCAGGTCACTCACCCAAATAATCTTCCCGGGGATTTTTGCGATCCCTGCCAATGTCCAGCAGGTTTCGGATCTCCTCAATGACAGTGACAGGGTCTCCACCCATGTTGTACAAGCCTGTGGAAAACATGGAGACCATGAAAGTGGGCCCAGACACTGGCTGGACTTGAGGACTAAACACTGGCACGGATGGGAGGATGGCAGGGTAGGAGAAAGGTCTCACCATCAGTCATGATGATGATGACATGGCGGGTTCGATTCCAGCCTTCCGGTGGGACATCCTCTGCCCAGCTCATCATGCTGTACACAGCCTGGAGAGCCTTCTTGGTGTTGGTCCCTGACTTCAGCTTGTGGTCTGTAGAGGGAGTCAACACCTTGCCTGATCTTCCATCCTGGAGCCTTGGGAGCCTATGACAACTGAGATCCCATATTCTTTAACATTTGTTTCGCCTATGTAGACAGTGCTGGCCTTGAACTCAAAAAGATCCACCTGCCTTTTGAATGTTGACATTAAAGGCGTGCACCACCAAGCCCAGCCAATCTTTACCTTTTGGGTTGTCACCCACTTGCCCTTGGCTCTCCCAGCCTTCCCAGCAATCTCATTGCTCAAGGACACTTTCCGTCAACTTCTTCACCATCTCTAGAAGAGCCCCGAGCCTCTGACCACCGCAACCCCTAGGTGCACCTCCCACCTTGCCCTTCCCTGACCTCTGACCTTCATAACTGATTTGGTTGAGCTTCTCTGTGACCCAGTCTGCATCACTGCTCTTTTCATCAGACACTCTCACCAAGACTTTGGGGACTGTGGCATAGGTCACTAGACCATACTTTGGCCTCACCCCGTAGCTGGCCACCTGTGGGTGAGCAAGAGGTCACTGTGTTAGAAGACAGGGAGGAGGCGGATCTGGGGACACAGGACCAGGCTTGTAAGAGGAGTGAGGTCCAGACTGGGGCCCTCTCTTCAAAGGGAGGCAAAGCTCTGTTCTACCTTCTCAATCAAGTTCGCGAGACAGCGCTTGGCCCCCGTGAAGTTGCTGGCCCCGATGCTGTCTGATCCATCCAGCACCAGGTAGATATTCATGGAGCCCGAGGGGTCCAGGATGATCTTCCTCTTCTGTTGTTCCCCTGGGCGCCATCAGAGACTCAGCTTCTGGTATGCATCGTCCCTGGCAGGTTCCCCACCCTTCCCCAGGCTTACACCCACCCTCCCTCCTTGTTCTCAAACCTGGACTATGCCCATCCTCGGCATCGACTCCTTCTATGGTCTCTGTCAGGGAGGATAGGAACGCCTCGGCCACCTCTTGAGGGGTGTCATACATGAAGGAATCTAGGGATGGCCAGAGAGTAGGTCAGATGTGGGGAGGGCCAAGGACACACTGACAGGGTGCTGGGATTTCAAGACAGGAGAGGCTTAGAGTTTAGCAAACCTACAGGGAGGTTTGGGAGGTGTGAGGAAGGAGCTAAGGCGGTGGTGAGAAAACTGTCCTCATATGAGCAGCAGGGAAGAGCTGACCCACAGACGGCTCAAGAGTCACCTTGGCAGGAAGGCTCTGTCCCGCTCCATGAACCGCCTTCCTGGCATGCTCGCTGCTGGGAGCCACGCAGGACAAGGCCCCTGCTGCAGTGATAAGTAACAGTGTCTTCAAGTCGGTACTGGCTGCCCACCTTCCTCGTGCCAATGGGAATACCCGGGTTGGGACAGTATCCCGCTGCAGAGACATGAGGACAACTGGAGTGCCCAAATCCCAGGGAGAAGCCGTCAGGGAGAGGGTAAAGTCGGGGTGACCTGTTTCTCACCTCCATCGTCACAGATAGCTGTTTGTCCGTCCCACCGGCCATTCACCTGGCAGGTGCGATTAGCAGAGCCCCGGAGAGTGTAGCCATCATAGCATTGAAAAGAAATCTGGTCACTCAGGTTGTAGTAGGGGGACCGGGGCCAGTATTCCCCATTTTCAAAGTCCTGTGGCCGTGGGCAGCGTATTGCTTTAGGAAAGACAGGTAAAAGTCACCGAGGTCAGTTTCTAGTTCCTTCGTGCTGCTGAGAAACAGTGCTGGCCTGGTCCCCTCAACCTGCTGTCCCTCCTTGTGTTTTGGGGATTGTTTTGTTTTGAGACAAGCGCTCATGTAGCCTAGGCTGGCTTCAAACTCACAGTGAAGCCGAAGATGACTTCGAGCTTCTGACCCTCCCGCCCTACCGACCTCCTGGGTGCCCAAATTGCAGGCATGCACCACCACACCTGTTTCATAAAATACTGCTTTGTGTGCGTGCTACCAACTGCCTGCCTTGAAGAAACACTTCCCCATTGCCCACCCTCAGAGCTGTGCCCACCGCTCAGCCTGCCAGTCACACGGTCGCCCCCACCTGCCCTGTCCCTGCCACCCACTCCTCACGCTCCCAAGCCTCCATCCAACCTCTGCACTCTGCCTTCTTGACAATCTTTTGGTCTCGAGTCTGCAGGGCGCTCCAGGAGCCTGTGGATCTGCAGGTTCGGGTCTGTACAGGGTACGGGTAGAAGCCAGAGGGACACAGGTACTCCAGAGCCAGACCACCTTGGAGAAGCTGGAAGGAGCCACCTTTGATATCTACTCCTTCCAGAGAGCAGGAGGTCTGGGGCCGGGCTGCAAGCACTGGAGTTGTGCTCACACCTGTGGAGAAAGGCTGGTGAAGCCTGGCCCCAGAAGGCCGAGGACAGATGCTGGGGATGAGGCGTCCTTTGCTTACCTCCAGAGGAGAGGGCTAAGACCAAGAGGACCAGGCAGAGTTGAGGACTCAGATTGTTACCCATCGTCAAGGAGAATGAAAGGGAGGCCAGTGGCCGAAAGCCCTCTCCAGTTCACTGTGGGTGTCTACTTGACTCGCTGTCCAAACTGAAACTGCGGCGCTGGGCCTGGCTACACCCTTTCCCACAGGCCCTGAGCCTTTTATGCAATCGGCTCTGGCACCTGCAGTTTGGCTGGCCTGCCCTATGCAGACACTGCTTTCCGGGAACATTCATGAAGGAGGGCCCCCGTTGAGCTGCCAACTGAGGAAACAGAAACTATCCCAACTCTTTACTGACCAAGGTCCAGAACCTCCCTTTCAGAGCCCCCCGAGCCCCCAGACCCTCCGAACAAGCCCAGACCACCCCCTTAGAGGCTGCCTTCCCGTGGACTGTGTGACACGGAGCAGAGTCCAGCCGCTGTTTGTGCAGCGGGGTCTCTGACCTTCCTGGAATCTCTCTGGCCTCCCCACCCCCAAGACATAAGACAGTCAGATGTGGAAATCATTGGCTTTTATTAATTTCATAACTGGGAAATTCCATGTGAGGGTGAAAAGCACAAGTCATGCACTCTAGGGAAAGGTTTGCACACAGGCAGGGCAAGAAGGACGGACGGACAGTGATCCCGGTACAACCCGGGGAGTTCCCCAGCTTGAGTGAGGACACTCGGAGGTAGTAGACAGGAGGGTCAGAACACTAAAGGAATCAGTGACCATGTCAAAGGGGCAAAAAGTTCAGGACCCCCTCCAGGTGCTGCCTCAGCCAGGGCTGCAGGCGGAAGAGATTGATGTGGAAATCTCGAGGCTCGACACCCGGAGGAGGAGACTTCCTGCGGGAGTTCTTGTTGGAGGAGCCGAGACAAGGGTCATAAAGACCCCAGCTCACCAGGGCCACCTGGGGGAAGAGACCACAGGGTTGCAGAGAGTGGCAGCCCCACTCCAAGACTGGACCTGTCTGTCCCTCTAAAAGCCCCCACCTGACCCAGCAAGAAGCCCTTCTTGTACCCTGCCTGGCAGCCAGCCCCCTCCAAGTCCCGCTTCCCACCTGGAAAAACCTGTATTTCCGCTCAACGAAAACCGCGCCCCCCGACTCTCCTGCAGGCAAAAGAGGGGACAAGAGATGGGTGGTCACCCACGGCAGCAGCAAGGTAGCTTCTCCCGGGCAGGCGTGCAGGGATGGCCTTTTTACCTTTGCAGGGATGGTCCTCCTCCTCCTCCAGCCCACTGCATAAGAACTGGTCTGTCACCACCTCACTGACGTCTGTCAAGCCGGGGAAGAGGTTTTTGTTCTGGGAGACGGCCTGGATACAGCTTGTCCGCTGCAATGTGGAGAGCAGGAGAGAAGAACGCACCAGGAGACATTAGGCAGACCAGCAAGGCCCTGGAGAAGGGGGACCCCAGGCAGGGCTGGGCATTCTGGGAGTTGCCTCCAGGGGGCCCTTTACTGAGATCTCACCTCTAGTCCTGTCCTGAGGTTAACATTCAGTTTGTTCCCGTTCAGAGCCACAAAATGTGCAGGGATTTTCTGCTGTTTCAGAAATTCTGTCTCTGCCATCGGGGAGAAGGCAGTGTCAGTACCAGCCTCCTTACCCAGAGCCAGCGCATCCAGCTTGAGGACTGCAGCCCTGGCCCTACCAGCACATCCAAACTCTGGCCCCAACTCACCCCCAACCTCAAGCCTTCAGGACTCACCATGCTCTCTGCAGCTGCCACCTTGGGATCTCCGAAGAGCCACGTTGGCCTCCACAGTGCAAGGAAGGCAGATTGGCCTGGGGGCGAAAGGTGAATTGAATGTCACACAGGCCCCGCCTCAGTATCCCCCCTGGTACTTTCCAGAGCCCTGCCCTCTGTAGGGTGCCCTCCCACCCCGGGCTCAGGCACCTGGCATGGGTGGACATTTTCACTTTCTGGGCCAGCTTCAGCAGGGCAATATCGTCAGCATAGAACTCTGAGATGCCCTGGCTCTGCTTTGCACGGACATCAAACCCTGGGGCGATTATCGCCTTCTCCACAAGGAACTCTTTGCCGTGATGAGAGCTGGGATCCCCTGGGAATGGCGGCAGATTAGGGTGGACCAGAAGAAACCAAAGGCTGAGGAGAGCCAGTGATGACTCTGGCCTCAGGGTGAGGGGCCTGCGACAGCTCCTGACTTACCCACGATGACTCTCCACAGGTGGCGGTCCTCCATCTGGGTGTCATGGAAGCAGTGAGCTGCTGTCAGCACCCACTGGTCAGAGATAAGGGACCCCCGGCAAGTCTCCTTGCTCTTGGGCTACAGGGAACAGATAACAATCAGTGTTTGATGTGTCTGGCAGTTTTCTGCTCTGTAATCCAGGCACCACCCGCCCCTCCTTCCTGATACCTTAAAGGTGACATGCCAAGGTGTTCTCTCCTGGTCAGACGCATTGACTGACATGTTCCCCACCCCACAGATGGTATCCGTGAGCTTGGAGACATCTGTGGGTGAAGACCAGGTCGGGAAGGAGGTAGGTGATGGTACAGGTCCAGGCTGGCAACTCTGAACCCCCAGCTGACTCCCCCGTCTGCTCTGTGCTGCAGAGGACAAAGCTTCGCTTACCCAGCATATGCTCAAAGACCTGTTGCACTGCCTGTGCGTTCTGCAAGATGAAGGCGTGCCTCTCGCCGTCCTTCTTGGACCCCAGCTCGTTCAGTTCTTTCCAGTCCACATCCAAGCTGCCCACTCCAATAGCATAGATGTCTGATGGGAAGGAGGGAAGACACCAGAGCCCGTAGTTGAGAGGCCACCCAAGACATGAAGCGGGTCCTTGAGTTCACCAAGCCAACAAAGACCTGAATTAGGTGGGCTCTGCCTCCTTCACCCCTGTCCGGCTTCCTCTCCTCTTGCCAACACCACCAGACCCCAACCCTGCACAGACGGCTTCCTAGGAGGTCCTCACACCCGAAGGCACACTTCCCTCCGGCTTCTGCTGCAGCTGCACCTATGGCTGGGACACTCTCCCCCAGGGATCCACACAGCTCTTTGTGATCAAGGTCTTCTAGACCTGCAACGCCCCAAACCCGCCCACGCATCCCTACTGGACTTCGTGGCATGGCACTGGGCACCTATGGCTCTCTGGATGAACGACTGCCTTGTTTGTTTTGTGCATTGCCTCAGTGGGTAGAACTGTCTTTCCCAGAAGAAAGTGTTCAAGTTCCATCGTGAATGTGACCTGCATTAGACACAGGGTTTTTTTGGGGGGGATGAGGGTGTGTGGGGTAGAGACAGGGTCTCTCTGTGTAACAGCCCTGACTGTCTTGGAACTCTCTCTGTAGACCAGGCTGGCCTTGAACTCATAAATCGGCCTACCTCTGCCTTCCAAGTGCCGGGATCAAGAGTGTGTGCCTCCACGGGGGAAACAGGGTCTTTTGCTTGGTATTAGCAGCACTCAGGAGGTGGAAGCAGGAAGATCAGGTGTTCAAAGCCAGACTCAACTACCTAATGAGTTAGAGGCCAGCACAGGCCTATCCCAAAAATAAAGCAAAAGAGGGCTGGAGAGCTGGCTCAGCTGCCAAAAGTGCTTGCTGCTCCTGCAAAGGACCTGAGCTCATTCTCGGCACCCACTGCCACAACTCCAGTACCAGGGGAGGTGATGCCCCTCTCCTAGCCTGTAAGGGCACTCACACTCAAATGGCATACTCTCTCTCTCTCTCACACACACACACACACACACACACAGAGAGAGAGAGAGAGAGAGAGAGAGAGAGAGAGAGAGAGAGAATGAGAGAGAGATAAAAACAAACATATTTATAATAAAAGAAATCAGGGCTGGGGATATAGCTCAGTGGTAGAGAGCTTGCTTGGTAGGCACAGCCCTGCAGTAAATATATAGGAAATCTGAACCCAAGCATAACTAGCTGAACACCGTGGGAACAAGACAGAGTTGGGGTGAAGACAGAGATGGAGGTTGGGGTCTAATGGCCACAAACCAAGGACACCTGTAGCCACCAGGCCTCCACATAGCAAAACCCCATCTCAAAAAGAAAACAAGAAAAAAAGTTTGTTGTTTTCTAGTCATAGGTCAGCACACTTTGGGGCCACTCTAAACCTGAGGAGTTATTTTTTCCTTCAGCAGCTTCGCCTGCCAATGCGTCACCTAGGTGTCCACTGTTGAAGGGACACGGAGGGGACAGTCCCTACTGGGAAGCCAGGGCAGTTCTTCCTGCAAAGCTTCCTGAAATATGAGACGGTAATGGCGTGGCGACCGGCAGTGCTGAGCAGCTCTCTGCCGCAGATCACATCTCCGTTGGCATCGTGTCTTACCCGCCCTTACCCGCCCACGAAAGCAGGTCCAGTACCGGTGGCATCACTCATCACAGACGAAGCAGCAGCCCTGGCCCCCCTTCTGGAGATGGCACCAGGGTGGGGACCATGGACCACCAGAGTTGGTACCCAACTCTTCCATGTGATACTCAGCCACTGTCACACAGAACTTCCGGGAAACCCGCATGGCTCAGAGTCAGTGCTAAGTGACAGGGGAACCCCCGCCCCCGCCCCGCCCCGCCCCTCCTGACAGCTTAGATGAGGCAGAGCCTCACCCAGATAGTCGTTTCTGTTCTGATTGATGTCCAGGAGACTCCTGATGTTGTCAACTGCTGGCTTGGGGGACCCACCCATGTTGGACTTTCCTAGAACAGAGAAGGAAAGAACGCTCCATGTGAGGTGACTTCAGTATTCCTCACAGCCCTAGAAACATGGGGAACACTCAGCCACTTTAAAACATGCTGTTTGGGCCGGGCGTTGGTGGCCCACGCCTTTAATCCCAGCACTCAGGAGGCAGAGTCAGGCGGATCTCTGTGAGTTCGAGGCCAGCTGGTCTCCAGAGCGAGTTCTAGCCAGGGCAACACAGAGAAACCCCATCTCAAAACCAAACAAACAAAAAGACCAAGTGAGTCCCCCAGTGGCAGAAAGACAACCAGAACACAAACTTCAGAACGTATGCCACCACCCCCCACTGCTGCCCACCTCCTCCTGCAGCAGAGAGGGGGCACCCACCGTCTGTCAGCAGGATAATGGCGTGGCGAATCTCATGCCAGGCAGCGGCCCCCATGTTGAAACGGGCTATCATGTTATTCATCATGAGGTAGACGCTGTGCAGAGCCTTGTGAATGTTAGTGCCAGAGGCATTTTCATGATCTGGAATATACCAGAAGAAAGAGCTCTTGAAAGCAAAAACAAACAACAAAAACTCTCTACCTGCTGCCTGGGAATGGAAGATCTTTCTGTTTGAGAGACCACTGGAAATGCAAATTGTCAGTGTCTGACAAACTCAGATAGTTTGAATGTCTTTTCAAACACTTTGGTTTTTCTATCTTAACAATGTTCATTGCAGAAACAGATCTCTGTGAATTTGAGGCCAGCCTCATCTACAGAGCAAGTGCCAGCGCTACACACTGGCACTTTTTTTTTTTTTTTTTTTTCGAGACAGGGTTTCTCTGTGTAGCTTTGGAGCCTATCCTGGCACTCCCTCTGGAGACCAGGCTGGCCTCGAACTCACAGAGATCTGCCTGTCTCTGCCTCCCAAGTGCTGGGATTAAAGGCGGACGCCACCAATGCCCTGCCGAGATCTTGTCTTAAAAATTAAATAAAAATGGAGACACTCGGGGGCTGGAGAAATGGCTCAGGGGTTAAGAGCACCAACTGCTCTTCCAGAGGTCCTGAGTTCAATTCCCAGCAACCACATGGTAGCTCACAACCATCTGTAATGAGATCTGGTGCCCTCTTCTGGTGTGCAGATATACATGGAAGCAGAATGTTGTACACATAATAAATAAATAAAATCTTTAAAAAAATGGAGATACTCCTCTAGTAATACTCAGTCTAAAACCACTACAGGCTCCCAAGATTTAAAGATGGAGTTTCCAAAGATTTTGCGGTGTTTCAGTTGTCTGGTGACACCCAGATAGGTTTCACACAGTGTGCAGGTGGACAGTGACAGGGAGGGTACAGTGTTGAGCCATGATGGGCATAGCATATGCCAGCAGATCTGGAAGGAGTTGAAGTCACGCATGTGTCGTGGAAAGCCATGAGGGGTGGAAGCTGAAATCCTACCATTGCCCCTGGACTCACATGCCCTAAGAATGATCTCTCTCTCTCTCTCTCTCCTCTCTCTCTCTCTCTCTCTCTCCTCTCTCTCTCCCTCCCTCTCTCTCTCCCTCCCTCCCTCTCTCCTTCCCTTCCTCCCTCCACCCCTCTCTCCCTGATAAAGTATCTCATGTAGTCCAGGCTGGTCTCAATTTCCATAGGTAGCCAAGGATGACCTAGGGTATGGGGATTATGTGTCGCTGGGGATGAAACCCAGGGCCTCGAGCTTGCTGGGCAAATGCTCACTGAGCTACATCTTCAGGCCCCTCCCCTCTGGTGTCTCTCTGCAGCTGCTCTGCACTCCAGCCTCACCCAGAGGGTGACAATCAAACCTTTATAGCACACTTTCTCCAGACTGCTGATCACCTCCATCCCATCCCGGGATTTCTCGCTCAGGACCGACAGGATGGTTTTGGGCTCGGAAGCAAAGGTGATGATAGCAACGCTGACCTTGATCTCAAAGCTGAAGATCTGTAGAGGGCAAGAGAGAAGTGGTATGGGGCAGGCGTTGCAAAACCAAACGAGAGCAGGCCAGAGAGATACAAAGAGCCTGTGCTGAGCTGACAGGCAGGGCCCTTATTAAGAAACTCAGCCTTGAAGAAGCCAAGGAAATGACCAATGCCAAGTGTGGGCTCCCACTGACGACTCCTCTTTTCACCCACACGTCAGCTCAGAGATGGTCCATGAGGGGCATGCCCATCTCACAGTCAAAGAAATCGAGCCTAGCCAGGCGGTGGTGATGCTTGTCTTTAGTCCCAGCACTCGGGAGGCAGAGGCAAGCGGATCTCTGTGAGTTCGAGGCCAGCCTGGTCTACAAAGCTACACAGAGAAACCCTGTCTCTAAAAACAAAACAAAAACAAAAAACATAAACCACATATGGAATAAAGATATGATCATACACACTGACCTCATGACTCTGGTGGCCTGGGGAGACTTCTAGAAGAAGGTGGGTGAGTGGGACTCTGAGCAAGGGAGGGAAACCAGCAGGGCTGGGAAGGTACCACTGCCCACAGGCTCTCAGTTTCTCACCCTGTCCACCATGAGGGTGGCGCTTTCCTTGAAGATCTCAAAGTCTTTCTGGGACACACTCTGAGATGCATCAAGCAGCAGATAAAGGTTCAGGCGACCCGAGCGCTGGATTTGGATTCTACGGCCCAGATTTTCTGGAGAAAACAAGAAGCAAAGCAATTCGATGCTCACCCCACCCCACCCTGGGCTCAGATGCCCACCTCTGCCCGGTGCTACAAGGGTCCTCCAGCTCCCAGCATCCAGGCAGTTTGTCTCTCTCCTGCTCCATCCAGGTCTCTCTCTTTTCCAATACTCACTCACCTGTCCTCTTCTGGGTCGGATTGGTGGCTCCAAGCAGGCTGGTGAAGGAGATGCCTAAGGCAGAGGCCACATCCTCAGGGAAGTCATAAGAGTACGGCTCTGTGGGAAGAGTCACGTGCGGGTCAGCCAGGACCAGGCCTGGGTGTGGAGTCCCAGGGGAACACGGAGGACACTCACGTCGGCAGATGGGTTCTGTCCCACTCCACATCCCATTGCTCTGACATTCCCTCTCCGCCGAGCCGGTCAGTACCAGATTTGAGGAGGAACACCGGTAACTGACCTTGTCCCCAAGGTCAAACTGTGAGCCTGTCCGTACTGTGCCCACTGAGGTGCCAGGATCGGGGCAGTGGCCGGCTGTAAGTGAACAAAGGCAGGTAAAAGGGCCTGGAAACCTCTGCCTGGCTCAACGACCTTGTGCTTCAGGCCACATTCTTCCTCCTTCAGACCCTCAAAGCCACCAAGGGTTCCTTTAGACACCAGACGCACCGGCTGGAGACCTTAAATAGCCCATAGCACTTGGAGTTCAAGGCCTCAGCCACCCCCTGGAGCACTCCAGGCCTGACCCAGGCATCATTTGCATTTCATAAACCACAAAGTAATTGGCCAAACACCATGAGAACGGTGGACCCTCAACCTAGAGATGACTCCAGGTACAGGGGAGAGAAAGCCAGAACTATGTTTAAACAGCTGGAATGTCCACTGTGGGAACCCTGAACAAAGCTGAAGTCCTCCAACTTATCACTCCAGAGGACGAAGTCTGTGAGGTCAGTTCTCAAAACCTCACTCTTTGTAGCCCCAAGCCAGACATCACTCAGATACACAACAGGACAATGAATAATAACTGTGTAAAGTGTTCATGTGATGGAATACTATGCAATTAAAAAGAGAGAAGCGCCGGGTGTTGGTGCGCACGCCTTTAATCCCAGCACTCGGGAGGCAGAGGCAGGTGGATCTCTGTGAGTTCCAGGCCAGTCTGGTCTCCAGAGTGAGTGCCAGGATAGGCTCCAAAGCTACACAGAGAAACCCTGTTGAGAGAGAGAGAGAGAGAGAGAGAGAGAGAGAGAGAGAGAGAGAGAGAGAGAAGCCTGAGCTCTTATGACAACAGTCATGATTCCCAAAAGCAAAGAACTGAGCAGAGGAAAATGAGACGGAGGCTGGAGAGATGGTTCAGAGGTTAAGAGCACTGGCTGCTCTTCCAGAGGACCTGAGTTCAATTCCCAGCACCCACACAGTGGCTCACAACCACAAGTAATGGCAGCTCTACGTAGAGCTGGCCTCAAACTCAGAGATCCCCCTGACTCTGCCTCGTGAGTGCTGGCACTAAAGGTATGCACAGCTGAATAAATACATATTTTTAAATTTTCCTACTGTGGAGTTTGGAGTATATCAGTGGTCGAGTGCTTGCCTGGCATTCCAGAAATCCCATCCGTAGACTCACACAAATTGCATACTTTAATACAGGGAGATACTGTGTTGAATTTAAAACAAATTGCATTCAAGTTTGAATAAATGGTTATTTGGGAAAGCCTCACGAGCATGAGTGAGGTGTCACTGGCTGGGTAGCTGGGTGAGGGTGTGTGTGGTCCTGCTACCTCGGGGATATGCCTTCTGTGCGATGGCCAGGCTGGATGTGGCAGTAAGCACTGGGTGGCTATGGCAGAAGATCAGGAGTTCACGGCAGTCTGCATTTGAAGCCAGCCTGTGTGGGAAGACCCACAGGTGGCTGAGCCAGGGCCAGGGCCTCAGGGACAGCACAGCACTGGCAGCAGCAGTCGGACTCTTCCCACAGCAACCCCTCTGCTCCCTTGGAAGATTGCTGAGTAGTTTCAGCCCCGTTGACCCACCTGGCACTCTTTGCTATTCCTCTTCCTTATTTTTTACCTTTTTATTTTTTTGGCTTTTCAAGACAGGGTTTCTCTGTGTAGCCCTGGCTGTCCTAGAACCCTCTCTGTAGACCAGGTTGGCCCAAAACTCACAGAGATTTTTTGAATATTATTATTTATGTGTATGTCTGTGTGACATCCTGACAAGAGCATTGGACCCCTGGAGCTGGAGTTGGTTGCTGGCAGGCATGAGCCGGATGCACTGAGAACTGAACCCTAACTGCTGAGCTGTCTCGACAGCCCCACTATTTCCATTTTGCAAATGTGAAAACTGAGGCAGGAAGGGTAAAGGCCCTGAGTCCAGCACTCGGCTCTCCATCTCTCTTGGGTCTTGTCTTCATGGGGCTAAGTACAAAGTGTTGTCAGGAGGCATTTAGAAAAGCAGACTAAACACTATAATCTGAACACTCTGGAACCTGAGATAGCACTGAGTTCAAGGCCACCCTGGGCTACAGAACGAGCCCCAGTTCAACCTGGGCTAGCGTGATACCCTGAGACCCAAACCAAAGGAAGGAAGGGAAGAAAGGGGGAGGGAGAGAGAAATTGGGGAGGGGGAAAGGGAGAAAGGAAAGGTTGAAGGTATGTAGAGCCATCGAGTCAGATGTGGAACCTAGCAGCAATTGCCTGGACCAGGCTCCCTGCAGGTCGGTGATGTGTGGCCCACAGACCTCAACCCACCCCAATCCAGGAGTATTACCATGCTACCAAGAAAGGCATCCTCCTGTCCCCACAAAAGCTTCTGCAGGGGCATCCCCTCCACCCCACCCCACTGAGAGCACTCACCCCACCCCACCCCACTGAGAGCACTCACCCACGAGAGCACTGAGAGCACTCACCCCACCCCAAGAGCACTGAGAGCACCCACCCCACTGAGAGCCCACCCCACCCCACCCCACTGAGAGCACTCACCCCACCCCCACCCCACTGAGAGCACTCACCCACCCCACTGAGAGCACTCACTCACCCCCATTGTCACACACTGCGGTCTCTCCGTCCCACAGGCCATTGAGACGACAGTAGCGTACTGGGGAGCCCCTCAGTGTGAAGCCATGGTCACACTGGAAGCTCAGGTTGCCACCCACAGGGTGAGACCCCAGCCGAGGGTTGTATATGCCGTTCTCAAAGGAAGCAGGAGCTGGACACCGAACAGCTGGAGGGAGAGAGAGAAGTCCGGCTGGGGCAGAGGATGGCTCAGAGGTTAAGAGCACTGACTGCTCTTCCAGAGGTCCTGAGTTCAGTTCCCAGCAACCACATGGTGGCTCACAGCCATCGTTATAAGCTCTGGCGCCCTCTTCTGGTGTGCAGATATACATGGAAACAGAATGTTGTATACATAATAAATAAATAAATAAAATCTTTAAAAAACAAAAAACAAAATCAGAGCCGGGCGGTGTGGCGCATGCCTGTAATTCCAGAGCTCGGGAGGAAGAGGCAGGTGGATTCTCTGAGTTTGAGGTCAGCTACACAGAGGAAAACCAAGAAAAAAGAAAAAAGTCAGAAAGGTTGGGCGCGTGGTGGTGTAATCTCAGCACGTGGGAGGCAGTGGCTGGTTGATCAACTGATGCAAGTTTGGGTCCAGCCTGGGCTACAGAGTGAGTTGAGTCTGCCTCAAAAAAAAAATCCCAAAAGCCAAACACGGTGGCTTATGTGAGTCAAGCCAGCACTGGAAAGATGGGACCCACAAGCAGGAGTTTGAGCTCGCCCTCAGTGAGTTCAAAGCTCACCTTTGAAACCAAAGCACGAGGGGTTGGCAGGCTTTAAAAAAAGTAATTAATCCAAAAAAAAAAAAAAAAAAAAAGGCTGGGAAAATTAACTCCACAGGAGAGTATAGTGAGACTCTAATTTCTATTTGCAGCACCAGAAAGTAGATTGAAACATAAGATTGCTGTTTCAGGCAGCTGGCTGAATGCTGTCAACTTAAAACAGCTCGGCCTGACTGACTGATAGCTGCCCACCTCAAGGGCTGTCTGTGGTCACCCCAGTCTCTCACC
>NW_023276806.1:231418199-231519985 GCF_003668045.3 Cricetulus griseus
AGCTTTAGTTGTCCTGGAACTCACTCTGTAGACCAGGCAGGCATTGAACTCACAGAATCCCCCAGCCTCTGCCTCCAAGTGCTGGTATTAACGGCGTGGGCCACTATGGCTGTGCCCTGCTCAGCCATGGAGAATTCAAGGCAATGCATTAGCGTCTTGCCCCTCATAAGTCCATAGTTAGTGTGCTTGTAACTATTTCTTCTGTTTCATGTGTGTGTGTGAGCACGTGCATGCGTGTACATGTTTGTGTGCCTGTGTGTATGTGTGAGTGTGTGTATGTGTGCTGTGTATATGTGTTCAAGTGTGTATTGTGTGTGAGTGTGTGCTGTGTGTGTGTGTGCTGTGAGTGTGTGTGTGAGTGTGTATGTGTTTATGTGTGTGTTGTGTATGTATGTGTGAGTGTGTATGTGTGAGTGTGTATGTGTGTATGTGTGCTGTGTATATGTGTTCAAGTGTGTATTGTGTGTGTGTGTGCTGTGTGTGTGTGAGTGTGTATGTGTGTATGCGTATGTGTTTATGTGTGTGTTGTGTATGTATGTGTGTGTGTGTGTACATGTGTTTGTACCTCTGGAGGTCAGAGGACAGTCATGGGTGTATCTCCTCAGGCCCTTGCCACCTTTTGTTTGAGACAGGGTCTCTCACTGGCCCAGAACTTTACCAGGGAAACCAGATTAACTCACCAGGGTGCTTCAGGGACCTGCCTGTCTCTGCTCCCGCAGCACCCGGACTACAAGAGGGCAACGCTGCATCCAGACTTGTAACTCGGAGTCTAAGGCGTCCACACGGAGGTCCTCACACTTGCAAGCTTTTACCAACCTAGTCGTCCTGTTTTCTTGAGACTGGGTTTCACACCGCTAGCGCTGGTGTAGCAGAGGCTGGGTTTGAATTCCCGATCCTCCTGCCCCCACCTTCCACGTGCTAGGATTACGGCCACCTTGAGGAAGCTTTGCACACACTGCTCTGTCTGGCTTCTGGTTCCTCCAGGCCACTGTCCCCAGAGGCTGCCCTGTAAGCACAGACGCCAGGGGCCACGATGAACCTGCTGACAGTGTCCACTGCACCAGCTTCCCAAGGAGCAAGCAAAAATTCTGGGCCTCCCAAGGTCTGTCCTTGACCTGCTGTGAGGAGCCACATCCCTTTCAGACAACAGCTGAACCCGGAGCGTTCTGCAGGTCACCCGCATCTGCAGGTCACCCGCATCTGCAGGTCACCCGAGTCTGCAGGTCACCCACATGTCTTCCTCACTGCAGCATCCATTCCCCCAGGGATCTCCACGCCCTGAGGGCTGCTGGGCTCTTCTCCATGTGTACAGGGAAGGATGCTGGGTGGCATGGTGACAGATGGTGACCAGGCACAGCATGGAAACGGTCAGCGTTGCAGCTGCCCCACACACTGCCTTACCCACAAGCTCTGCTCTGCATTTAGCCTCAGTGAGAGGGGACCCGACAGCCGCTGCCTTTTCAATGACACACCGTCCCAAGCGTGGACTACAATGCTCTACAATGCTCCATCTCCTCCCCACACCCCTAGAAACTGCTCTGGAGCTCCTGTCCTTGCCAACTCTGCCACTTCACCGCTGCCAGGCCTGATAAGGTAGTCTCTAGCCAGAGGGGACAGACATTCATGCTTGCTCTCCTTCAGGGCACAAATGAGAAGTTCTGCTGCAGCAGAGCTTGCCCTCCCCACCCCCCAGCCCAGGTCCAGTGTGGTGGAAGGAATTCAGTTTTTGGCTTAAGATGGTCAGGATGCTCAGGCTTGGCTCATTAGTTAACGGTTTCATCAGGCATCACACATGGGGCTCTTCCATGACTTCAATGAACGTGAGTCAGTCCTTGGAGCCAAGTCATATCTGAATTTTAAAGCCCCCCTCCTGAGTTAAAAAGGATGGGAGTGGTGGTTCGTGCCTGTAATTCCAGCACTTAGAAGGCTGAGGCAGGAGGTCAGCAGCTCAAGCCCGTCCTTAGCTACAGATCAAATTCCAGGACAGGCTCAGCTAGGGGAGACCCTGTCTCAATTAAACAACAACAAAAACCAGATGTGAGGAGGAAGGCGGTGGGGGGGGGGGGGGCTGTGGTAAGGTTTGCTGCACAAGCCAGCATTCAACTTTCCGGGTTCACAGAGCAGGAGCAGAGAGCCAACTCCTCAAAAGTTGCCTTCTACTACACACACACACACACACACACACTCATACACACACCCATACACACACACACTCACACACTTATACACACATACACACTCATACACACACTCATACACACACACACCCATACACACACACACAACCACACAGACACACACACACACTCATACACACACTCATACACACACACACACACTCATACACACACCCCCACACCCCCCCACACACACTCATACACACACACACACCCATACACACACACACACAGAGACACACACACACACACACAGACACACACACACAGACACACACACACTCATACACACACACTCACGCTCGCGCGCATGTGCACACACACACAGACACACACACACACACAGCAATTTTTTAAAAACTGGGGGCTGGTGTGGTGACACATGCTCTTCACCACTGGGGAGGCAGACCTCCATGAGTTCAAATCCAGAAGCCAGGACCACAGTAGGATGGAGGAGTTCAAGTGACAGAGAACTGGAGGCCGGCAGAGGTCGGTGTGGGGTATAAATGGGATGCGTGAACTGGTTATCAGGACACCCAGTGTGGGAGGCGGGCAGGCTGCTTATCAATCCTCCCAGGTTCTGCCTTCCAGGCACATGGGAGAACCCTTCATCTGAGCCTTGCCGAAGTTAGTTACAGCCAGGTGGCTTTAGACAATGACAGTGAGCAGAGATCCAATGCAACACCCACCATCGGCGTTGCTCCCAAGCAGAAGTTCTAAATCAGCTGAAAGAGATGACTGACACTGATTCCAGCACCCTCGGGAGACAGAGACAGGCCGGCTGCACACATGCCAACCGACCTAACCTGCATTTACCAGGCCAGTCAGGACTACACAGTGAGACCCTGTCTCAAACAAACAAAACCGTGCCGACTTGCCAACGTAATATTGCCAGAGGCCTCATCACCTCCTGCTTCCTTCTTCATTACTCAATCAGGAGATGAACACAAGGCTTGCTGTGTGCTACTCAGCCCTCCTCCACCAGCCCAGAGCTACTCGTGTGTTTGTTTACATATCTGTTGTTTGAGACTGGGTCTCAAGACATCAAACAGCAGGATATAAGCCAAGGACGGCCTTGAACACCTCATCCTCCTGCCTGAGCCTCCCAAGTACCGGATTTGCACGCATGGTCCATCAGGCTGAGTGTGAGTGTGTGTGTGTGTGTGTGTGTGTGTGTGTGTGTGTGTGTGTGTACCCTCAGTGTAAAACTTTTTCCAAGCTATTTCTTTTATTTCTTGAGATTATACTATAATTCCATCATTTCTCCCTCTACTCACTCCAAACCCTCTCATAATTCTTCCATCTTCCTTGCTGTCTCTCAAATTCATGGTCTCTTTTTTTTCATTAGTTGTTATTACACACATATAACATATGTGTGTGTGTGTGTGTGTGTGTGTGTGTGTTGTATATATACCCCATACATACCTGAACTGAATACGTGAGTGCTAACCGCTCAGTCTCTATACTGTTACTTGTTTATATGTTTTGGGGGCTGACCAGTTGGTATTGGATGACCAATTGGTGGGCTTTTCCCTGGAAGACTGTTTCTCCTGCTCTCGGTATTCCTGAGTTGCTGTAGTTCTTTGTGTAGGGCTGAGGTCTCCTGGCTTCCCCAGCCACTCCTCCATGTCTATTGTCGTCCCCACCAGCTCATGTTTAGGTAGCCATGTTGATGAGACTTCAATAGATGCAGTGTCTGACATTCCTAGAAAACGTGAGCAAATTCACGGATCCCCTGGCTTTCACAATCCTCCCCTCCCCCCTTCCTCAATGATCCCCGAGCCCTAGGTGCAGAAATGTAGCCATTGAGAGTGGGCGCCACAAATCTACACTTTGATTGGTTGTGGGTTTTTTTTTTGTTTCATTTGGCCTTTCGAGACAGGGTTTCTCTATAGCTTTGGAGCTTGTCCTGGAATTCCATCTGTAGACCAACCAGGCTGGCCTCAAATTCAGAGAGATCCACCAGCCTCTGCCTCCCAAGTGCTGGGATTAAAAAGGTGTGTGCCACCAACGCCCGGCAGTGTGTGTGTGTGTGTTTGTAATGGTCTCTGTCTGTTGCAAAGAGAGTTTTCCTTGATGGAGGGTGAGGATTACACTGACTCCTGGCATGAGGACAATATTTAGAATGTGGTTAGGGGCTATGCTGGCTTTCTAGGTGGTAACAGCAGATTCTCCCCCTGAAAGAGGTAAACTAAACTCAAAGGCTTCACTTCTAATAAATCACACTGGGGAGAAATTGTATAAACGTGGCAAAGCCTTACATTCCTATTCAACTCTGATTATTCTACTAGAGAGAAATTATAAAAATGTAAAGGTTGTGGAAAAGCCTTCAAAACAAATCCAGTCCCCCAGCCTCTAGTTCTCGTGTTGTGAGCAAAACTCCAAGACAACCTTTCTCTTAGACTTAGTAAGCACCTGGATATTGTGTTTAGCAACAAACCACCTAAGAGACAGAGAAACCACAGAATGCCCCCTCCCAGCACCAACCAATGAGAACAGGCTACCTGCAAGTAACGGGAGCATTAGAGGTTCTGTAGTCAACCAATTAAAACTACTAACAAACCAGTTGCCCTGACTCTGGGAAATTCCCCCAATTGTTCCCCAAATGTCAACTAATCAATCAGGATCTGACCCATGCCTCCTGATGTAATTCTGTGATTTTTTTTTCCTTTTAAATTCTGGCAATAGACAAGGGACTTCGCTCCCTCTGGAGGCTGCTGCGTCAGCTTGCTAGACAGACTCCCTACCAGTAGGATTAAACAATAAAGCCTTGCGTTTGCAATTTGGTGAGTCTGTCACCTTGGTAGTCTCTGAGGGTCTTTGTGACTTGGGCACAACACTCCAAGGTCCATAGCTTCACTAGCTGTGGACAGTTGGCTAAGTCACCACTACTAGGCATGATTTCCCTCTTGTTGAGTGGGGTACCAGGCCTGATTTTAACATCATCTTCTTTTTGTTACATTTATCTATTTTTTGTGTGTGTTTATTTTTATGGGGAGCATACACCACGATGTACAAGTGGAGGAAAGAGGACTTGTGGGAAATCTGTCCTCTCCTTACCGCATGTGGATCCCAGGGTTTGAACTCAGGCTGGATGGCAATTGCCTCTACCCAATACGCCTTCTCCATAGCCCTAGTAGCCTAGTTTAATGATTTTTTAATTCTTAAATTTTTATTTTATAAACAAATTTAAAATGTTTTTAAAATTATTTTTATGTTATGAGTGCTTTGCCTGCATGTATGTAGATGAACCATGTGTGCCTGGTGCCCATGGAGGCCAGAAGAAAATGCCAGGTCCCCTGGAATTAAAGACAGCTGTGAGCTGTCTTTGTGAGTGCTGGCAACAGAGTATAGCTTAGGCATAGAGACACACACCTTTAGTTCCAACACAGGAGGCAGAGGCAGGTGGATCTCTGAGTTCAAGGCCAGCCTACTCTATAGAGTGAGTTCTAGGACATCGAGGGCTATGAAGAGAAACTCTGTCTCAAAAGCCCCCCAAAACCACCCTAAATAAAGAACAGCAAGTGCCCTTCACATTTAACAGCTGATCCACCTATCCAGCCAAAGTGTGGTTATTGTTAGTGTGTGAGGGTTGGGTAGGGTGGGGAGATGTAGGCACCATGGCAGGAGAACGGTGGTCAACTTTCAGGACACTGGTTCTCTCCTCGCACCAATCCCTCCTCCTCCCTGAGCCATCTCCTGGTAGCTTCTTTGAATGGGGCCGTTTTGGACCTGGATCCCCAGAATTGGTCAGTGCCCCACTCACCACCGACTCACAGAGTGAGAACACGGCTGCTGTGGTTACATACTGGGACCATCGTGACTGCCACCGTCTCTCGGGCATTACTACTTAGCCACGCTGGCTGGTCTAGGTAGAGTTGGCATCCAGACCCTCTAGAGGTCTGAAAAGGTTTGAGTGAGTGTCCCACTGCCTGGTAAGGGAAAGGGGGACCCCAGTCACGCAGTGCCGGTGGACAGGGGGTGGCCCAGGGCACCATACAGGTCATGGACGAATGGGTGGGAAGGGAACCCCACTGAGGCAGACGTTTCCCCACTGAGGAAAACGTTCCCTACCACAAGCACGAAAGAAACCGATTCAGTGATGTTGAAGGGACCAGACCCTCACCCAGGCCCTGCTTTGGCAGCCACTGCAGGCTGCAGAAAAGACCCAGCAAGATGTAGGCCTGTGACTCAGCCTTTCAACCTTGCCTGACCTTGCCCCAGTCACTAGGAAGACAGACACCCTCCATGTGGCTGGCCTGGGCTCTGGATGTGTTTTAAGATAACAGTGGTTTACAGAGCACAGAAAACGCCCTGGGAGGGCCTGTAGGACATAACAACCAGTTGACCAATCAACACAGGACAGGCCGCCCGAGCCCAGGAGACAGGACAGCCCAATCCGAGACTGTTGCAGACCCCAGACACTCCCCTTGCTCTACCCCAATAAATTCCCTGCCCAAGGTCCCTCCTGGTCCTTCTTGCTCCACCCACTGTGTCTGTGGGACGGAGGAACCAAGTTAATACAGTTAACTCATTAATTAATTAAAGACTCTTTGCTTTTGCATCAGGTCGGGTCTCTTGGTGAACTTGGGGCTCAGAATTTGGGCACAACAGTGTTTCAGATAAGGAGCCACTTGACCTGAGGAGCGTTTGAGAAGGACGACTCCGGGATGAGGGTGGAGGAGCTGGGAGACACCTGAGAAGACACCAGGGCCAGCAGCAGCCACCCACCCAGGGAGAAAGACCGAAGCCACGTTGAGGCATCTGCCTTGGGACTGTGAGACTGTCATTGTCACACCATCCTTCGGTCACCTGCTCCTTGGTGGGCATCTCCTGGGAATGCGTCTTACTGGCCAAATCCTCCCTGCTTCAGCTCAGTGTTGGCACACAGCTAGCAAGGACAGACAGCATGCCTGGTCCACCCAGCTTACAGTCTGAGACTAAACCCGCACCACCCAAACCCACATTTCAGAGATGACAAGGATCAGAAAGACAGGATACTAAACTTTACGGGCCTGGCTTGGCAACCAGCACCTTTGATCCCAGCACTGGGGTGTCGGAGGCAGGAGGATCTCTGAGCCTGGTCTACATAGCTTATTCCAAGACAGTCAGGATTACATAGAGAGAAACTGTCTCAAAACAAAACAAACAAACAAACAAACAAACAAATAATTAAGGCCGGGCGTTGGTGGCGCACGCCTTTAATCCCAGCACTCGGGAGGCAGAGGCAGGCGGATCTCTGTGAGTTTGAGGCCAGCCTGGTCTCCAGAGCGAGTGCCTGGATAGGCTACACAGAGAAACCCTGTCTTGAAAAACCAAAAAAAAAAAAAAAAAAAAAAAAAAAAAAAAAAGAAAGAAAAATAAAACAAATAATTAAACTTTACAAACTCATTTTTAAGAACATTTTTTTATTTTTCAAGTCAGGATTTCTCTGTGTAATCCTCGCTATCCTGAAACTCACTCTGCAGACCAGGCTGGTCTCGAACTCATAGAGCTCTGCCTGCCTTTGCGTCCCAAATATTGGGATTAAAGGTGTGTGGGGGAAGGGGGCAGCCCCACAAAACATTTTATTTTTAATTACATACATATGTGGGGGGTGAGGGCCGTAAAGTGCATGTGAGTACCGTTACCTGTAGAGGCCAGAAGAGGGCGCTGGATCCCCGGCAGTCACCGGCAACTGTGAGCTTCCACACACGGGCACTAAGAAATACCAGTCCTTTTCAAAACTGAGCCTACTCTAGTCCAAGCTTTCCTTCTTTCGATTGTTGGCTGCTCTGGAACGCACTATGTAGACCAGGCTGGCCTCAAGCTCACAGAGATCTGCTTCTCGCTACCAAGCACTGGGATTAAAGACGTGCGTCACCACCATGCCTGTCGTAACCCAACTTTTTGTAGCTTCAGTTCGATCCAGCCGACTTGCTGGGTCATATCTGAGGGGGTAGTGTGGATTGAGAAAGGGAAGGTAAAGACACTAAGAAAAAGACAGAGACAGAGACACAGGATAGAGTCGGGAGGGCAACCAGTCAATACTGAATGCGCTAAGTTATTCTTCACCATTCTTAAATACCCCAACCACAAAGGGAACGTGGTATCATGTACACTGAACAAACAGACTTTCTTCTTCAATTCTCCAAGCACTTGGTAACCATACCTTAGACTCAATTTCTCCTTATCTGGCCTTGAGGGTCAAGAGTAAACACACCTCATACCAAGTCTGTTGTTATTTAGATAAGACATACAAGACCAAGCTCAAACATCGCACTTTAGCCATGCCTTAGACCTTTTGCTTTAACCTTGGAAGACTGAGTACAGTCAAGATGAAGCAAAGCTGTCTTTATGGCCAGGACACCCACCCACCTCCAAACTCTCATTCTTTTCTTTTCTTTTTTCTTTCTTTCTTTTTTTTTTTTTTTTTTGAGAGGGGCAATTTCAAGACAGGGTTTCTCTGTGTAGCCCAGGCTATCCTTGGATTCGCTCTGTAGACCGGGCTGGCCTTGAACTCAGAGATCTACCTCCCTCTGCCTTCTGAGTGCTGGGATCAAAGGCGTGCACCACCAACACCCTTTCTTACTGCTCAGTGAAATATTAACTCTTCATTTTTAATTTCTTAAGGATTTATCTTATGTATTTGAGTGTTTTGCTTGGTGTACTTGTGTGCGCGCGCGTGTGTGTGTGTGTGTGTGTGTGTGTGTGAGTGTGTGTGTGTGTGTGTGTGTGTGTGTGTGTGTGTGTACACATGCACGCTGCAGATGACAGAAAAAGGTGTTAGATTGAGGGCACTAACCTGCCTGGGGAGTGGAGGGTGGATGGGGTGGGGGGTAGGTCGGGGGTGGGGAGGAGGGATGGGGGTGAGGGGAGGGAGAGGGAGAAGGGATTTACATGTGAAACAAGCTTGTTCCCAACTTGAAATAATAAAAAAAATAAAAAAAAAAAAGAAAGAAAAAGGTGTTAGAGCCTCTGGACCTGGAGTAACTAATGGTTGTGAGCTGCCATGTGCATTCTGGGAATTGCACTGGGGTCCTCTGCAAAAACAAGTGTTCTTAACAGCTAAACCATCTCTCCAGTCCCATGTATGATTCTTTTGAGAAGTTTGGTAAGGATTAAAAAAAAAAAAAGTGAGATAGAGAAACAGAAATTTTAAATTAAAATTCTTTTGAAGGCTTCATGGTTACTGATTGTGAGGGCACATGCCGTTAATCCCAGTACTCAAGAGGCAAAGGCAGGTGCATCTCTGAGTTCGAGGCCAGCCTGGCCTACAGAGCAAGTTGTAGGAAAGCCAGGGCTACACAGGAAACCCTGTCATGAAGAAAAGAAAACCAGAAAATATCACTGTTTGTTTCCCGTAAAAGCAAAGAAAAAGGGCGTTCCCACAGGTCCATTGTCCATTGTCTGTCAGGGTCACCAGCCTGGTGAGCATTTGGGGCCTTTAGTTCAAAGATAAAGACACCATAATTCAGACAATAAAAAGTAATTTGCCCAAGGGCTGTCTCTCGTGCAGTAGACGGTGACTGGTAGCTTTAAACAAGGTGTACCAGACACAAAAGCCTACGCTGTCCCTTAAATCCACACCCCACCCGACTACAAAGTGATCTGGGTGAGGGTGCAAAAGTCGAGAACCTTAAAAGGGAAATCAAAGACCACCGCTTCACTCCTCTCTGAAACAGCATCGCTTGGGTTTGGGCATCCAGTTCAAGTCAGGAATGAACTCTGTATGAGCAGACGCTGGTCCAGCAGGCAGTGAACGACTTCTACAGCCAGTCACTTATTGCCTGGCTTTTATTTGCAAAACACAGTCCATAACTTAATTCCTGCAATCAAGAAGTGACAGTCTTGGGGGGTGGGGGCAGACAGCAGAACACATTGGGTTGCGGGAAGTTAGGCGTGTCCTGGGAATAGAGAAGTTCCCCGGGAGGGTGGAATACACAAACGTAATTTGCAGTCAGCAGTGGCATCTTCCTGGGGACCTTGCTAGTCTGGAGGGCCACTGTGGGTATCTGGGGTACACACAAGAGCTGGGGGTGGGGAGCCTTTACGTACTCACTGAAGTTGTGGAGGATGCGACTGAGTTTGGGAGTGATGACGAAAGCCAGGTGCAGAGTAGAGGGGCAGTCTAGGCCCAGGGAGCACCTCCCTGGAGGAGAGGCAGCGGAAAGGAAGAGTTGGTGCAGGGAAAGAATAAAGACGGCACCAATATAAATAATTGCACAATTTGCAGGATTAGCCCGGGGTTAGTCACACAGTGGAGGTGAAAGGCGTCCGTCTCCCACAGTAAGGGCGGAGGAGCTGGAGTGGATGGGATAGGAGGCAGTGTGGCTTCCAGTTAACTGTCTTCTGAAGCCGGGGCAGACTGGCCGCGCTGGCTCATCCGCTTTGTGGAAAGTGAAATTATCTTGGAGGTCGGGAGGACTGCAGTAGAGGCTCGCTTCCAAAGCCTGGGAAAAGTCTGCAAGTGTGGCCTGGGGGGCCGCGCACACAGCCAGCGGAGGATGCACCCCAGGACCCGCAGGCCACCAGGCGGTCCAGGCCCTGGGAGGTGCCGCCTCGGCACAGCTGGGCGGGACCGAAGCCTCGCTGCAGCGGAGCAGGTGGCCGCGCAGACTGCGCAGCTCCCGGGGAGCGCGCGCGCTGTGCCGCCGGGAGCCGGGGGGCGGGTCCGAGCGCGCGGGCCTTGGCACGCACGCGCAGATGGGCCGCGGGCCCCAGAGGCAGCGAGGAGGGGGAGCGTGAAACAGAGGGGGGGTGTGTGGGGAGCGTATTTCCGCTCTGGCGGACAAATAATCCCGGCCAAAGGGGAGGCTCGACCGTCCGGCCCTTTAACCGCGTGGGGGTGCCGGGGAGGAGAGGGGGGTCGGGGAGGGGGAGCCCTGCCCCTTTTAATTCCCTCCCCTCCGCCGCCGCCTCCTCCTCCTCCTCCGAGTCCCTCGCGGGCGCTGCGCTGCGCGGCGCGGGGCCCTGGAACACTCGGCGCGAGCGGCCCCCGCCCCTCCCCCCCGCCCACGCGGAGCCGGCCCCGCGCGCGCGCCCCGCGCACCCCGCGCGCCTGCGCGCTGCCCAGGCCCTGCCCGAGCGTGGGGGCGCCGCTGGCCCCGGGGGGGTGGGGGACCAGGGGGAAAGTCAGCACGCGGAGCCGGGCCAGGTGAGAGGCGCGTGCACCGGGGTCGGGAGCCCGGGGCGGGGCGGGGTGGGGCGGGGTGGGGGGCGTGCCGCGGAGACCCGCGCGTGGGAGGGAGGCGTGCACGGCCCGTGCGGGAGGCGGGAGGACGAGGGGAGGGGGGGCGCCCAGCCGCGCTGCGGGCGAGGCCGGAGAGCCCAGCCTGCACCCCGGGTCCTCGCCCCCGCCCACCCCGGCTCCATTCTCTCTCTCGCTCGCTCGCTCTTCCCAGGGGCGCGCGGGCCGCGGGGCCGGGGGGTGTGGACGCCGCTGCCCCGCCCCCGGGAACCACGCCTCCCTCCTCGCAGGGACCGCGCCTCCTCGGAATTGGGGAAACTGAGGGAGGCGCACCCCGGCCCGGGAGGTGGGGCGGGCGGGGGTCCCGGCGGCCGCAGACCTTTGTCTCTGACCGGGCCCCTTCCTGCCACCCAGGGCAGCCCGCTCCCGCCACAATGGCCTCCGGGGTGGAAGTGCTGCGCTTCCAGCTGCCGGGCCACGAGGCCGCTACGCTGCGGAACATGAACCAGCTCCGCGCCGAGGAGCGGTTCTGCGACGTGACCATCGTGGCCGACAGCCTCAAGTTCCGCGGCCACAAGGTCATCCTGGCCGCCTGCTCGCCCTTCCTCCGGGACCAGTTCCTGCTGAACCCCAGCTCCGAGCTGCAGGTCTCGCTGATGCACAGCGCGCGCATCGTGGCCGACCTGCTGCTCTCGTGCTACACGGGCGCCCTCGAGTTCGCCGTCAGGGACATCGTCAACTACCTGACGGCCGCCTCCTACCTGCAGATGGAGCACGTGGTGGAGAAGTGCAGGAACGCCCTCAGCCAGTTCATCGAGCCCAAGATCGGCCTCAAGGAGGATGGCGGCGGCGTCGGCGAGGCCAGCCTCGTGAGCGGTGTCGGCGTCCTCGGCGCCACCAAATCCCTCCTGCCTCCCGCCAGGACCCCGAAGCCAGCCCCGAAGCCCCCGCCCCCGCCCCGCTGCCCCCTCCGCTGCTGCGCCCCGTGAAGCTGGAGTTCCCGCTCGACGAGGACCTGGAGCTGAAGGCGGAGGAGGAGGACGAGGACGACGACGAGGACGTCTCTGACATCTGCATCGTCAAGGTGGAGTCGGCGCTCGAAGTGGCTCACCGGCTCAAGCCCCCCGGAGGCCTGGCGGCGGGTCTGGGTATCGGGGCCTCTGTGAGCGGCCACCTCGGGGAGCTGGCCCAGGGCAGCGTGGCCCCCGGCGCTGTGGCCCCTCCGCAAGGCGTGGTGAAGGCCTGCTACAGCCTGTCCGAGGACGCCGAGGGCGAAGGCCTGCTGCTGATCCCGGGGGGCCGGGCCGGCGTGGGGGCCACCTCGGGCCTCGTGGAAGCAGCCGCGGTGGCCATGGCTGCCCGGGGGCGGGGGGCAGCCTGGGGGCGGGGGGCAGCCGGGGGCCCCTGCCTGGGGGCTTCTCAAGCGGAAACCCCTTAAAGAACATCAAATGCACCAAATGCCCGGAAGTGTTCCAGGGCGTGGAGAAGCTGGTCTTCCACATGCGCGCACAGCACTTCATCTTCATGTGCCCGCGCTGCGGCAAGCAGTTCAACCACAGCAGCAACCTCAACCGCCACATGAACGTGCACCGCGGCGTCAAGTCGCACTCGTGCGGCATCTGCGGCAAGTGCTTCACGCAGAAGTCCACGCTGCACGACCACCTCAACCTGCACTCGGGAGCGCGGCCCTACCGCTGCTCCTACTGCGACGTGCGCTTCGCCCACAAGCCCGCCATCCGGCGGCACCTCAAGGAGCAGCATGGCAAAACCACAGCCGAGAACGTGCTGGAGGCTGGCGTGGCGGAGATCAACGTCCTCATCCGCTGACCGACGGCCCGGGAGGCCGATCGGGGCGGGCGGGGGTCCGGGCGGGCGCGCGCGCGCGCACACACACACACACACACACACACACACACACACACACACACACACACCTTGAGGGAGGAAGATTGCAGAGAAGACCTTGCCTCCAAGAGCAGAAGATGGAGCCGGAGACAGGGTTGACAGGCTGAGGGATATGGGGGTCCCAAAGAAAGGTTTCTTTTTGTAGAGGTGCACGAACAATGTGGACGGAGGAAGGAGAAAAAGAAAAAAGCAAAGGCTGCAAGTCTGGAGAACAGCTCCTTTCCTGGCTGCAGCTGCCCAGGGGGAGGAGTCTGGCGTTTCTGGAGGTGGGGTGGGGGTGGGATTGGGGGGATTGGCAGGATGCGGTTTTCTTGTTCCTGGTTAGAATAGATCACGCGGGAAAGGGAGTCGTAGGGGAAACAGGTATGAAGTCCCACAAAAGGAAGGGGAGGCGGTTCTTGCATGCTGGGGAAGCGGGCTACAGTAGGTGCAAGGCTCACCGGAAATGAAAGGAAATACGCGCCAGGTAAGAGCAGGGTGGGCAACCCGGGTGGGCTGTGAGACACGGGGTTCACTAGCAAGAACGGTGGATAGTGGAGGGGTGGGGGGCAGGGCACTTAGGAAAAAGGACACGAGGAAGGCTGTTGGGGGGGGAGGGAGAGGAGTAGAGACTTATACAGTATTTTCTAAGAAAACGTATTTTTTAGGATTTTTTCTGGAGTTGGGGGGGTTTAGTTTTTCTTTGTTTTCCACAAAATAAAAAAAAAACAACAGAACAAAACTTTTTTTTTTCTTTATATTCTGGCCACTGCATGTGTATGACTTACCCACCACAGACTCTCCCAGAGCTAACAACTGCAGCCCCGTGCCACAAGGACACCGGCAGGAACTAGGGACATGGCAGGAACTAGGGACAAGGCAGGAACACGCCCTCCTCCAGCTGGGCGACCTCAACACCTAGGTAGAAACCTTCCCACACAGGTGACTGGCAGCCCTGGTGAGGGCATAAACTGTGTGCCTTGGGTACCATGCAAGGCTTGAACCACAGGCGGCCGGTGCACCCACCGAGATACCAGGCAGACCATCTGCGAACGTTTTTTGTCTGTTGCAAACGACCCGAGTTTTGAGGAAAAGCTGAAAAGCCGGGTTGGGATGCCTGGAAGACTACAATTCCCAGAAAGCTCTGGAAGGTTTTTAGCCAAAAAGAACTACAGTTCCCATAAGACTCTGAGCTGGCCCCGGGCCCAATAGCGTAGCTACCTGCCGGTCCAGCATTGTGAGCGACACCACACAGCTAGTTCCAAACTTTGCCCAGCGAGGACTTAGTGCGCCAGGGCGCCGCCTCCCTCGGCAGCGTTGTCAGGCCGAGTGTGCCGTCCGCCCCCCAGCTGTCAGCCGGACCCTGACCCCGGCTGAGAGGTGTCTGGCAGACACGCTTACTGCCAGCAGACCTGGGTCGCCCCGGGGCGTGACTCGCCGTGCGCACACACAGACTGTTCGCAAAGGGTGCTCCGCGCCCGCCGCCCCTGCTGGTGCGCGAGCGGGGACGGCTCCCGGGCCCAGGCTCGCCCGCCCGCGGCTCAGAACCGGGAAAGACGCGCAGCAGCGCAGCCCGGCTCGCCCGGCCTTCACGTGCTAGCAAAGCCGGGAGGGGACCGGGACGGGGAGGCCGCAGCCCCGGCGCGCGCGCACACGTGCGCCTCGCCCGGGGGCCCCGCGGGGGCCGGGGCTGGACACGCAGGCCCCGTCCGTGCCCCGGGGCGCCCCCCGCAAGCGACCTCCCGGGCCACTCGGGGGGCAGAGATGGCCCCGAGGCCCGCCGCGGCGCCTTTAAGGCGTCTGGTCGCCCTCCCTCCCTGTCCACGTGACCCGGGGCGGCCGCGCGCCGGCTCGGCCCCCCGCGCAAGCGGCGATGGCGGCGGCGGGAGCTGCTGCGGCGGCGGGCGCCGAGTGCGGAAGGGGAGGGGGAGAGGCGGGTTGCATGCCCGCGCGCGCGCCCGGGGGAAGCGCGCGCTCGTGCAATGCTCCGGGGGTTGCAACGGGGCCGGGGGCCGGGCTGAGCTCGCCGCAGACCGGGGGGCCGGCACGGGGGCGATGAGGGGAGCAGGGGTGGGAGGTGGGAGAGTGGGCGCCGCCGTCGCGGTGCCGCCGCCGCCCCCCGCCGCCCCTGCGTGGGCCGTGGGGCCGCGACCCCGGGGAGCCCGCGCGAGGGGCGCGAGGGGCCGTCCGCCGGGCTGGGGCGCAGCGGGCGTTGCAGGGTTGGTGGCCGGGGTCCCCGCGGCCGGGGGACAAAGGGGGGGCGGCGCGTGCGGCCGGGAGGAGGGGCGGGCCGGGGCGCCGAGGCCCCGCCCCCTCCCCCTCCTCCGCTCCCGGCCCCAGAGATGCGGGGTCTGCCGAGAGGGAGGGGGCCGATGCGGGCCCGGGGGCGGGGCGAGCGGCCCCACGGGCGGCCGGGGCCGCGGCCGCGGGGGCGCCCACCGAGGACGGGGTAGGCCGCGGAGCCTGCTCTCGCTGCCCAGGGCCCAGGCGTCATGGGCGCCCCAGCTGCCCGCGGGGCTGACGGGGCCCCCGGTCCCTTGTGTGCCCTCCCAGGGGGAGGCCCCCGCCGAGATGGGGGCGCTGCTGCTGGAGAAGGAGCCCCGCGGGACCGCCGAGAGGGGTGAGTGCGAGAGCGGGCGGGCGGGCGAGCCCGGACCTCCCCACCCCCACCCACCCCCCCCGGAGCCCCGAGCGGAGGCCCTGAACTTTCTCCCCGCTCCCCCGCAGCTCTCGGCCCGCTCGGGGACGCCCCTCGCAGCGAGGACACCCTTCCCAAGGCCGACCCCGACTCCCTGGAGCCCGCCGGCCCCTCCTCTCCGGCCTCTGTCACTGTCACCGTCGGCGATGAGGGGGCTGACACCCCTGCAGGCGCCGCGCCACTCCTCGGGGATGAGCCCGAGAGCCTGGAGGGAGACGGGGGCCGAGTCCTGCTGGGTGAGCGGCTGCGGGAGGCGCAGAGGGAGCGAGCGAGCGAGCGAGCCGGGAAAGGGGGACCCCCTCTTTCCCTGCCCGCTCGCTCACCCCGCACCCCTGCCTGCTGCCTCTCTTCTAGGCCATGCCACAAAGTCATTCCCCTCTTCCCCCAGCAAGGGGGGGGCCTGCCCCAGTCGGGCCAAAATGTCAGTGACTGGGGCAGGAAAGTCGCCCCCCTCGGTGCAGAGTCTGGCCATGAGGCTGCTGAGCATGCCCGGGGCCCAGGGAGCTGCAACTGCTGGGCCCGAACCCCCTCCGGCAACCACTACCGGCCAGGAGGGGCAGCCCAAAGTACACCGAGCCCGGAAAACCATGTCCAAACCCGGCAGCGGACAGGTAAGAATGAGCAAGTCGGGTGAAGACAATGTTGGGGTCTCTGGTGGCCTCCATTTTTGTCTTGTGTTTGTTGTTGGTGGTTTTTTTTTTTTTTTTCCCTCCCCTTCCGGGATTTAGCCTTGGGCCTCTTGTATTCAGATTTTTTTTCGAATTTACCAATAGGCTACCAAGTGTCAGATGTTGGGCTGGGCTTCAGTCTGTGACCAGAGTAATTGCTGGCTTCCTGGAGTTTGTGTTCTTGGGGGAGGGGTGGCCCGTGGAGGAGACTGACAGATGTAGAGTTAATTATATAGTTATTGTCCTAATTACTCTTGCCAAAATGACTGTGCAGGCTCAGCCTTCGCTCCTTACTACCTCCGAGCAAGTCCTTAGGGACCTTTTCCCATCCATCTTTTGAGACCACTCTTATATGGCCTAAAGTTTTTTACTGGGAACCCTCCCTCTGGGAAGGCTTCAGAAATGACGGATTGGGAGTGGCAAGGGCCCAGATTCCAATTAGGACAAGGTTTAAAGGGCTCTAGGTGTAGTTTGTGTAGCTTTAGTCTGGGCCTTGTTATTATTTTGGGAGGTTTTATTGTTGTTAAGGGGGTATTTGTGTGTATGTGTCTGTGTGTGTCTGTGTGTATGTGTGTAAAAGTATAACAGGGTCTCAACTGTATTGCTCTGGCTAGCCTCGAACTGACAATGTAGACCAGACCAGCCTTTAACTCACAGAGATTTGTCTTGCTCTATCTCCAAGACCTGGGGTTGCAAGTGTACACCACCACCACCCCCACCCTACCCCCCCCACCCCCTCACCCCCCTCTTTATTTTATTTTTGTCTTCAGATGGTCTCATATAGCACAAGGCTGTCTGAACTTGCTGACACCAAGGATTTAGTCCTAAACCACCCACCCAGCGTCTTTAATCTCTTTTCAATTTTTTTAAAAACTGGGTTATTTTATGTGCGTGGGTATTTTACCTGCATGTATGTGTGTGTAACTCCTTGTGTGCCTGGTGTGAGGGCTAGAAGAGGGCAGTGGATTCCCTGGCGCTGGAGTTTGAAGCGGTTGTGAGCTGCGTTTGATTGCTAGGAACTGAATTTAGGTCTTCCCCAAGAGCAGCAAGCGCTTGTAACCACTGAACCACCTCTCCAGCCCCTGTGTTGTCTGTTTCTGGGAAAGCGATTACCTCATCAGAGTGTAATTGCTCTGTGGTACAGAAGTCCATGTTTGCTCAGGCCCCTCATAAAATTATGAGAGCAGTCAAGAGGTAGAGGCCTCGTATTTGCATATGACTTAACATGTCTTCCTTGTAGTTTAGGTTCATTGTAGATGATTAGTTAATGTGGATACTACATTAGTAGTTTTTAAGACTGTTTGGTGTAGATAAAACTTTTGGAATTTTTATTATGAGTGTGTTTTGTTACGATGGAAACTTCACCCCAGCCCCTGGCATCCATATACCCAAAGAGTCTGGGATGTTATGTTGGAAGTTCCATCAAGTCCCCCTTGCATCTCAGAAAGCCCACCAAATGATGACCCCTCCCCCAGAGATGCTCAGGACCACTCCCACAAGGTATTTAAACTGTCCCCCAGAGAACAGACTCATGGTTTTTCCAGTCTCCCTTTCCTGTCTCCTCCCTGGGGGGCTGCAAGGCCATCCAGGAGTGCCTTATCCATTAAATATGGGCTTTTTCTAATTCAGTTTGATTTGTTCTGATTTGGATTGCTGCATCATCGTTGGAGAGACTTACCGGGGTACAGAACTTTTCATGTATGCGCAATGGGGGGCTGGCAGGGGAGGACAGGGGACATGTCTGTGGAGCACAGCAAGCCTCCCTACTCACTGAGCCATCTCATCTCCGTGGTCCACAGTGTTCTTTTTGCTTATTTACTTTTGTTTTCTCGGGACAGGTTTTTTGTTGTTGTTTTTTGTTTTTTTGGTTGGTTGATTTTTCAAGACAGGGTTTCTCTATAGCTTTGGAGCCTATCCTGGCACTCGATCTATAGAGCAGGGTGGTCTCAAACTCACAGAGATCCACCTGCGTCAGCCTCCCAAGTGCTGGGATTAAAGGCGTGTGCCACCAACACCCAGTTTTTAAGTGTTGTTGCTCTGCCACTGCAGAGTGACAAGTGGTTGAGAGCACTTAACTGTTCTCGAAGAGGACTCTGGTTCGGGTCCCAGCATCACCTGTAACCTGTAATTTCAGTTTCAGGGGACTTAATGCCACCCCACCATCTGGCTTTTTTTTGTTGTTGTTTTGTTTTGTTTTGTTTTTTTTCGAGACATGGTTTCTCTGTGTAGCTTTGGAGCCTATCCTGGCACTCACTCTGGAGACCAGGCTGACCTCGAACTCACAGAGATCCTCCTGGCTCTTCCTCCTGAGTGCTGGGATTAAAGGCGTGTGCCACCAACGCCCAGCTTACTTTCTGGCTTTTAAAGCCCCCTTCCCCCCTGAACACATGGAGCACATAAACTCACAAAGATGTGTAAATAAATAATAAATATTTGTTTTGGCTCCACATCGGAGACCTGTGGATTTCTGTTCACGTTTTCTACCTTGTTTATATCCACTTACTGATTTTTTACTATTATTAATTTTAGCCGGCAGTGCCGATGCATTTGGGAGGTAGAATCAGACGGATCTCTGAGTTTTGGGACAGCCTGATCGACACAGTGAGGTCCAGGCTAGCCAGGACTAACTACCCTGTGTGACCCCTTGTCTCAAGCAACAAACAACAGCAAAAATAGGAAACTTTTGGGAGTCATTTCTCCCTCTCACCATCTGGGTCTTGAGGATTGAATTCAGTTCATCGGCTTGGCTGCAGGCACTGATAACTGGTGATTAGTCTTTTTTTGCGGGGGAGGGGGCGTTGGGTTTCCAGACAGAGATCCCCCTGCCTCTGCCTCCCGAGTGCTGGGATCAAAGGTGTGTGCCACCAACGCCCAGCCTGCTGAGCAGTCTTGTGCCTTCAGGTAGCATGGTTGAGGTAGACCAGCCATACCACTCCCAGGCTCTAGGCTGATGGAGGCAGAATGGTAATTTTATTTTGGTAACACGCTTATTTCATTAGCATAGTGTATTCAAGTTTCCGCCACCTTGTCTATATCCAAATTTTGTTTGTTATTTTTGGTTTGTTGTTTGTTTTTGAGACAGGGTCTCACTTTGAGGTCCTGTCTGGCCTCTGCCTCCCAGAGTGCTGGGACTGAAGGTGTGCACCACCGCACCCAGCCCCCAGGTTTCCTTTTCCAGGGTGAGTAATATTCTGACTGAAAGTTGTTCCTTCATGTTCCAGCCTCCGGTCCCCGAGAAGCGCCCCCCTGAAGTACAGCATTTCCGCATGAGTGATGACATGCACTCACTGGGGAAGGTCACCTCAGGTTAGCCGTCCCTGCCCCTCTCCATGCACACTCCTCGTGGTGTGGCGTGTACTGTCACCAGGGTTAGAGTTCTGTCCCCCATTTTCTCTTTCCAGATGCGGCCAAAAGGAGGAAGCTGAACTCTGGCAGCCTGGTGAGCTGGAGAGGAAGACCTGGGGGGTGGGGGGTGGGGGGGGGTGGGCCAGTGCCAGTAGCCGCAGACCTTCTGATCTTTTTCTAGTCGGAGGACTTTGGCTCTGCCCGGGGCTCAGGAGATGTGACCCTGGAGAAAGGAGAGCCCAGGCCCCTGGAGGAGTGGGAGGCAGTGGTGGGTGACGGCTTCAGCCTCTACTATGACTCATACTCTGTGGATGAGCGAGTGGACTCTGACAGCAAGGTATGCTGGTGTGGCTGGCTCACCGGCCACCCTGTCCCATCTTAATCACGTTCACTAATCCGCAGCCCTGAGTGGTCTCCCTATCCCATCTCTGCCCCTCTCTGTCTAACGTGGCTTCCCGCTCTGTGGTGGCTCATTTGTTCCCTTTCAGATTACTTACGCATGTATTATTTTGGTGGTAGTGTGGTGGGTTTTGCTTTGTGTTGCTTTGGTTAGTTTTGTTTGTTTGACAGAGTGTCTCACCATGTGGCCCTGACTAGCCTGGAAACCAAGCCAACATCAAACTCCTAGAAATCTGCCTGCCTCTGGCCTCTGGCCTCTGCCCCTCTGCCCCTGCCTCTTCGGTGTTAGGATAAAAGAGGACAGCTTGTGGGGTGTGGGTCTCTGCTTCCATATAAGCCCTGGGGATTTTATGTCTTACAATGTGTGGGTTTGAGTTTTGGAATACTACCCTGGTATTTGAGGTTGAAGCAAGTGCAGTACCCAGACCTGCATCACCAGGCAAGCTCTGGTATGTGGGAGCACCTGGCTTTTGTCTGTGGAGTCTGGGGATCAGACTTGGATCCTGACACTGGAGCAGCATGCATGTTACCCACTGAGCTCTCTCCCCATTCCTCTTTGACTTTTTGTTTCGTTTTGTTTTGTTTTGTTTTTCAAGACTGCTTCTCAGTGTAGCCCTGGCTATCCTGGAACTCTGTAGACCAGGCTGGCCTCGAACTCACAGAGATCCTTCTGTCTCTGCCTCCTGAGTAATGGGATTAAAGGTGTGTACCACCACCTACCAGCTTTATGTTTGCTTTTTTTTGTTTTTCAATTTATTTATTAATTATGTATGGCATTCTGCCTGCATGTATGATGCCCGCACCACTAGAAGAGAACACCAGATCTCATAACAGATGGTTGTGAGCCACCATGTGGTTGCTGGGAATTGAACTCAGGACCTCTGGAAGAACAGCCAGTGCTCTTAACCTCTGAGCCATCTCTCCAGCCCTGTGTTTGCTTTATTTATTTGTTACCTCTTTGCTGTAGAAACTTTGCACTGAGCACAAAAGGCAAAGGGTGAGCCCCAGCACATGCTATAGAGCCTGTCTCAGCATGACGAATGTGTAGAAGAGACCCCTAAAGAAACATGTGCTTTATTTTTGCCAAATTCAGCATTAAGTTGTCGGGGGGGGGGGGGGGCTCTCACAAGGTGAGCAAGCACTTAGCTACTTTGCTAAAACATTTGAGACCGGGCCCTTCCCTGGGTTGCCCAGGACTAGCCATTATAGGCTCTACCACCCATTTTGTTTTGAGACAGGGTCCCTGTATGTAGCCCCAGCCCTGGCTGGCCTCAAACTGACAGAGATCCTTTTGCCTTTGCCTCCTGCGTGCTGAGATTACATCCAGTGGAACCATGCCTGGCATTGTTCTGTTGGTTTTGGTTTTGGTTTTTTTTCTGCCATTGTTGCCTTAGCTGCTTTATTTATTTATTTGTTTGTTTGTTTGTTTGTTTATTTGTTTGGACAAGGTCTCTCCATGTAGCCTTGCCTGGCTAGGAACTTTCTTGGTTTTTTTTTTGTTGTTGTTGTTTTTGAGACAAGGTTTTCTGTAGCCTTGGCTGTCCTGGAACTTGCTTCATGGATCAGCTTAGCCTGTATCTCAGAGATCCGCCTGCCTTTGCATCCCAAGTGCTGGGATTAAAGGTGTGCTCTTTGGGGAGGACTAAGACAGAGTTTCACTTTGTAGCCTAGGCCGCCTTGAACTGCTGTTCACCTGCCTCTGGCCCCACCCCACCCCCAGTGCTAGGGTGGCAGGAACATGTCAACACTCATAAAACCGTTTTTTCTCACCAGTTACCTATTGAAAGCAAGGCAGTGTCACAGGTTTCTTGTGGTTTCTCACGGTTGCCTTGTCTGCTCATCAGTGATTAAGCTGTTTATGTTCCCCTCAAGTTCCTTTCAGTTTTTGGTTTTTTAAGACAGGGTTTCACTGTTTAGCTTTGGCTGTCCTGGAACTCACTTTGTAGATCAGGCTGGCCTCGAACTCACAGAGATCAGCTTGTCTCTACCTCCCGAGTGCTGGGATTAAAAGTGTGCACTGCCACTGCCCAGTCTTTTGACTCGTTGGCTTTTTATGTAGTGGTTTTGTTGACATGGGTAGTCATGTCTCTTTGTGTGTTTCATAAAACCATCCCTTATTACTGCTGTATGGTGTTGTGTGCCTGTCTCTGTCTAGCCCCATCCTGCCTCTTGCCCACATTGGCAGCCTCTGGCGAGCTTCCCCGGCAGGGGGTGATTGTCATATGAGGCCCTGGGATTCGCTGTGTCTTGCTCTTAAAGGAGATAGCTGCAGTTTGGTGTTTTCCCAGCCTGATTTTCATCTCTTTCAGTCTGAAGTTGAAGCTTTAGCTGAGCCATTGAGTGAAGAGGAGGAGGAAGAGGAGGAGGAGGAAGAAGAGGAGGAGGAAGAGGAGGAGGAGGAGGAGGAGGAGGATGAGGAGTCAGGCAATCAGTCGGACAGGGTGAGAGCAAAGCCTGGCCTGCCTGGAGGGGTGCAGCGCTGGTGAGGCGGAGCAGAGCAGAGCCTGGCCTGCCTGGAGGGGTGCAGCGCTGGTGAGGCGGAGCAGAGCCTGGCCTGCCTGGAGGGGTGCAGCGCTGGTGAGGCAGAGCACAGCTCCTGAGTCTTCCTCTTCCACAGAGTGGCTCTAGTGGCCGACGCAAGGCCAAGAAGAAATGGCGGAAAGACAGCCCGTGGGTGAAACCATCCAGGAAAAGGAGGAAGCGAGAGCCTCCCAGGACCAAAGAGCCAAGAGGTGAGAGGGCTCTTCTGCCCTTGGGTCCCCTCCTCGGCCCCAGAGAGCAGTGCGTGCTCTGACGCTTGTGCATGCCCACCGTGTACTCCGCGTGTGCGCACGCGCCCAGGCCCCATGAGCCCCCACTCTCACTCTCTCTGTCTCTGTGTCAGGAGTGAATGGTGTGGGCTCCACAGGGCCCAGTGAGTACATGGAGGTCCCTCTGGGGTCCCTGGAGCTGCCCAGCGAGGGGACCCTCTCCCCCAACCACGCTGGTAATTAATTGCCAACTGCCGGGCAGGGAACCGCTAGAGGGTGCCCAAGGGGGTGGAGGGAAACCCTACCAGAGCTGGGATGTCCATTCCAAGCTTTGGGGTTCTAGAATGTGAAGGGGTGGCTGGGCGGGAGGGAGAGGAACCTCCCATTGGTGAGGGGCAAGGCCTCCATCGCCTCCATTTCTTCCTGTCCAAGGGGTATCCAATGACACGTCCTCACTGGAGACAGAGCGTGGGTTTGACGAGCTGCCCCTCTGCAGCTGCCGTATGGAGGCACCCAAGATAGACCGCATTAGTGAGAGAGCCGGGCACAAGTGCATGGCCACCGAGAGTGTGGATGGAGAGGTGGGCGCGGCGCTGGGGCGGGGCGGAGGGAGCACTGACTTGGACCTCAGCCTCACCATCATGCCCTCACCCTCCTTTCTTCCCAGCTGTCGGGTTGCAACGCCGCCATCCTCAAGCGTGAGACCATGCGGCCTTCCAGCCGAGTGGCCCTGATGGTACTCTGTGAGGCCCATCGTGCCCGCATGGTCAAGCACCATTGCTGCCCAGGCTGTGGCTACTTCTGCACAGCAGTGAGTGACCACTGGGGTAGGTGGGTGGCCTGCTGCCTGAGAGAGCTGAGACTCACTGCCTCCTCTCTCTGCCCCAGGGTACCTTCCTGGAATGCCACCCTGACTTCCGTGTAGCCCACCGCTTCCATAAGGCCTGTGTGTCCCAGCTCAATGGCATGGTCTTCTGTCCCCACTGTGGAGAGGATGCTTCAGAGGCCCAGGAGGTGACCATTCCCCGGGGCGATGGGGGAACCCCTCCAGCTGGCACTGCAGCTCCTGCCCCGCTACCCCTGGCACAGGACGCCCCAGGGCGAGCAGATACCTCCCAGCCCAGGTATTGGCCTCTCCCTCCCCCACCCACCCCCCGCCCCAATTCCCGTTTTATCTCCCCTGTCCCCAGACCTCAGAACCTTCTCCCACAGTGCCCGAATGCGAGGGCATGGAGAGCCCCGGCGCCCGCCCTGCGACCCCCTGACAGACACCATCGACAGCTCAGGACCTTCGCTAACCCTGCCTAACGGGAGCTGCCTCTCAGCTGTGGGTCTTCCCCCAGGGCCAGGCCGGGAAGCCCTGGAGAAGGCCTTGGTCATTCAGGAGTCAGAGAGGTGAGTTGATGCTGTTTTCAGGGTGTCGTGAGTCAGGGCTGGCAGGTGTGGCTGTTGGTGCTCAAGTCTGAACGGCCCACTCTCTCCTTGTCCCCCTCTGTCCTCTGGCAGGCGGAAGAAACTTCGTTTTCACCCACGCCAACTCTACGTGTCTGTGAAGCAGGGAGAGCTGCAGAAGGTGATCCTCATGCTGCGTGAGTGTCAGGTCGCACCGCCAGGGCCTGAGGACCCGCAGTGGGGCGGGTCACGTGACCCTTGGTGGTGGCCAGGCCGTGCCTGCTGGTGCTGGGTCCTGTTCAGTGGTCATGTGCAAAACTCACACAGGCTTGCCTAACAGAGCATCTTGGGAAGCCTCCCTGGAGGTAGTGCCACCCCACCCTTCACTGAGGCCTTTCCTCTTCTCTCCCTGCAGTAGACAACCTGGACCCCAACGTCCAGAACGACCAGCAGAGCAAACGCACACCCCTGCATGCAGCTGCACAGAAGGGGTTCGTGGAGATCTGTCACGTGCTGCTGCAGGTCAGTCACGGTGACACCACACACGCTTAAATACACACACATACACCACACACACACTCAAACACGCGCCCAAACACATACATACACCGCACATGCACACCACACACTCACATACACACATACATACATGGGCACACACACGAGTGCACAAACACCGCACACACTTCACTGTCCAACCCCGTTCCCGCTCCCCGCACCCTTTCCCTGGTGCCAGCCCTCCTGCCTCTCCTCACAGGCAGGAGCCAATATCAACGCCGTGGATAAGCAGCAGCGTACACCACTGATGGAGGCCGTGGTGCACAACCGCCTGGAGGTGGCGCGTTACATGGTGCAGCTTGGTGGCTGTGTCTACAGCAAGGTGAAGGAGCTGGAGGGCGGAAGTGCAGGGGGGAGCGGGGGAGGGATGCCATCCAAGGGGCTCACTGGCTCATGTCTCCCTCAGGAAGAGGATGGCTCCACCTGTCTCCATCATGCAGCCAAAATGGGGAACTTGGAGATGGTTAGCCTGCTGCTGAGCACCGGACAAGTGGACGTCAATGCACAGGTCAGCGGTCTGGCCGCCTCCCACGCCCGGGTCCCTGGGCTGAACCTGGGGTGTCCGTTGGTCCTCTCACCTCCTCCCATTGTTCATGTTGGCTCCTGTCTTTGGTTCATGGAACTCTGAGTTCCCCCCGTTTATCTCTGAAAGTGTCCAGTGAGGTCCCCTGTAAATGCGTGGGGGGGTGCGCTTCTGTGTAACACCCTGAGGAGGTCCTCCTGAGGTCCTGTTCTCTAGCCAGCATGCCCGGCCCTCATTGCTTTCTGCCTTCCGTCCCGCAGGACAGCGGGGGCTGGACGCCCATCATCTGGGCAGCTGAGCACAAGCACATAGACGTGATCCGAATGTTGCTGACCCGGGGTGCCGACGTAACCCTGACTGACAACGTGAGGGACACTTGGGGCACTGACAGGGCTGGTGGCGAGTTGTGGTGGGACCACTGTACAAAATGGGACTGAACTGGAGGATTCAGTCACCTTCAGCCTCATCTCTGCCCCGTGACCTCCACAGGAAGAGAACATCTGCCTTCACTGGGCCTCCTTCACGGGGAGCGCCGCCATTGCTGAGGTCCTCCTGAATGCCCGGTGCGACCTCCATGCTGTCAACTACCACGGGGACACACCCCTCCACATCGCTGCCAGGGAGAGCTACCACGACTGCGTTCTGTAAGCCTCAGCTTTCCCCAGCCCCTGCCCCCACACCCACCGCCCAGGCTCTGACCCAGGCAGGTATGGATGGGCTTTCGGTCTCTCCTCAGGTTGTTCCTGTCTCGTGGAGCCAACCCTGAGCTTCGGAACAAGGAAGGGGACACAGCTTGGGATCTGACCCCAGAGCGGTCCGATGTGTGGTTTGCACTGCAACTCAATCGAAAGCTCAGGCTCGGGGTAGGAAACCGAGCTGTGCGCACCGAAAAGATCATCTGCCGGTAAGTGTGGCCCTGGCACCCATCACCACCGCTGCCACCTCACACCGTCGGCCCCAGAGACCTGCAGAGGCACAGGGAGTCCCAAGAATTGCCAGGGCACATAGAAATAAAAGGCTCTGCCAGTGAGACCCTGGGTGGGTTAGGGAGCCTGCTGGCGCACACTTTTAGTCCCAGCACTCAGGAGGCAGAGGCAGGTGGATCTCTTGAGTTTGAGGCCAGCCGGGGTCTACAAGAGCTACACAGAGAAACCCTGTCTCGGAAAAAAAAAATCCCTATGAACATGTATGTAAGCTCGTAAGACAGGTGTGTCCTGTGTGAGCCGAGTGTGGCAGTGCATGACTATGAGCTCAGTACCTGGGGAGGCTGAGGCAGGGTAGTTCCACGTTTGAGGCCAGCATGGTTGGCGTGGGGGCAGGATCATGGAGAGGTCAAGTCCCTCCACCTGCATTGCAGTCTGAGGTGTGTGATGCTGTCTCACAGGAAGCCAAGAGAGCTGGGAGCATAGCTCATGGTAGAATACTGCACACGCAGCACAGTGCTGTTGGGCTCAGTCCCTTCTCTCTCTCTCTCTCTCTCTCTCTCTCTCTCTCTCTCTCTCTCTGTCTCTCTGTCTCACTCACTCTCTCTCACGCTCACGCGCACACACACACACATGAAGTGCAAGATTTTTGTTTTTTTTTTTTTGAGACAGGGTTTCTCTGTGTAGCCCTGGCTGGTCTCGAACTCACAGAGATCCACCTGCCTCTGCCTCCCGAGTGCTGGGATTAAAGGCGTGTGCCACACCATCTGATACTTAAACTGTCTGGCACCCTTCCTCCTCATGTCTGAGGAGCCCCAGCACTGTCCCTCAAAACTACTGTGGCCCATCCGGGCATGGTGGTGCACGCCTTTAGTCCCAGCACTCGGGAGGAAGAGGCAGGCGAATCTCTGAGTTCGAGACCAGCGTGGTCTACAAAGAGAATTCCAGGACAGCCTCCAAAGCCACAGAGAACTCTGGCCCTGCTTTAGCCTTCCCTGCCCCTTTGCAGGGATGTGGCTAGAGGCTACGAGAACGTGCCCATCCCCTGTGTCAATGGCGTGGATGGGGAGCCCTGCCCCGAGGATTATAAATACATCTCCGAGAACTGTGAGACATCCACCATGAACATCGACCGGAATATCACTCACCTGCAGGTGAGTCACGGCCCCGAGTGCCTGCAGAGACGCTTAACACCATGAGCAGAATTGCTGTGTGTCCATCAAGGGTCACCTGGCTGAGGGAGCAGGAACTGAAAGGAACCCAGTGTGGGGCTGCCTCCATGGGGGGACAGGGACGGGAGGGGGGACGGACGATGACGTGACACGGACACGGAGAATTGCCTCACCCTGGGACCATCTCCCTCTACTGTCCTGAAACATGGACCCGTGGCTGAGGCTGTAAGCATTGGCAACTGAGAACAGGCTGAATCCCACTCACACTGACTCTAACCCCACCCAGCACTGCACGTGTGCGGACGACTGCTCCAGCTCTAACTGTCTGTGTGGCCAGCTCAGCATCCGATGCTGGTATGACAAGGTGCGTGTCCCTCACCTGGCCAGAAGTGGCCAGTCCCACAGAGGAGCCAGGATCCTGCTCTGTTGGGGAAGAGACACAGGGTGTGGCCGCAAGTCCTGGGACCCTGCCAGGAATGCAGTGGGCCTCTGCTCAGGTGTATGCAAATGGCCTCTGATGCCAGCCTGCCCGCACACTTCCTGGTCTCTGACCTCAACCTGCAGACTCTGCACCCCCCTCTCCCCGCTCTGGGCTGGGGTCAGAGTGGAGTTTCCTGTGGAGTCCTCTGGGTCTCAGGCAGCTGAAACGAAACCACTGTCCCCTCCCTCCACACCCCAGGACGGGCGGCTGCTTCAGGAATTTAACAAGATCGAACCCCCCCTGATCTTTGAGTGTAACCAGGCATGCTCCTGCTGGAGAAGCTGCAAGAACCGCGTGGTGCAGAGCGGCATCAAGTGAGGCGCCCGCCCCGGCACCCTGCCTCAGCTCCGCCTCCCGTCCCCGGCCTTCCAGCTGTCCCACACTCAGTATGACCCCTCTCCACCTCTAGGGTGCGGCTGCAGCTCTACCGTACAGCCAAGATGGGCTGGGGGGTCCGTGCCCTGCAGACCATTCCCCAGGGCACGTTCATCTGCGAGTAAGTTCTCTCTGGGGACCTTGGTGCTTAAGGGCTCTGCTGACCCCAGACACACACACACCTGGCTCCTGCCCAGCAGAGGACAAAGCCTGCATCCACTCTGCCTGGACCCCAGAACTCCTTGTCACCAAGCCATGTCACCCACCTACCTAGCTCTGCCTAGCTGTGGTGAGCGCCAGTGGCAGACAGACCTGGGTTTGGGCTGTGCTCCGTTGTGAACCTCCGTCAGCCTCAGTTGTCTCCCTGTGAAATGGAGAATAGCTACTTCCTGTCCACGTCCTCTCTAGTGGCCCTGAGACTTGCCAAGGTCAGCCTCCGGTGGCCGCTACAGCAGAGAAGCCTCTTCTCCAGCTCCCAGGACCACCCAGTTCCTCAACTTCTCACTGCCCTGCCCTACTGGGTCACCTGCCTCCCACCTCCTGTGGGATAGTCCCTGGGGCACACACCTCCCTGTGCCCGTGGCATCTTTCCACCTAGCCAGCCACCATGGATACAAATCCCAGACTGCAGCCGTCTCCAGGCTCACACTCTTTCCCCATCACTGCCCACCTCTTGCCTTGGCTGGTCATAAAGGCAAGAGCCCCACCTGCTGCTCCAGCTCTACAGTGGGACCCCTAGTGGCTGGACTGTGTCCTGCATCCCTCTTGCCCTGGCCCTAGCCAGTGTCTGCTCCCCTGGGCTCTCAGTAACCCGCATAGCCCCAGCAGTGACCTGGTGGCTTGCAGTGATTGCCGCTGAGAGGTGGGAGAGGATCACAGGGAGAGAAGAGAGAAGGGGCCTGGGGCCCTGCTCGGGATCAGAACCGCAGTTTCTGTCCACCAGGTACGTTGGAGAACTGATTTCTGATGCCGAGGCCGACGTGAGAGAAGACGACTCTTACCTCTTCGATTTGGACAACAAGGTGGGCAGGCGGCAGCTGTGTCCTCTACTCCCGCATTGGCGAGGGGACACCCGAGCGGAGGGACCGGCCAGGGGCGAGGAGAGGGGGGTATTAAGAGCACCGCCCCTCCCCAGGATGGAGAGGTTTACTGCATCGATGCCCGTTACTATGGCAACATCAGCCGCTTCATCAACCACCTGTGTGACCCCAACATCATCCCTGTCCGGGTCTTCATGCTGCACCAAGATTTGCGGTTTCCTCGCATTGCCTTCTTCAGTTCCAGGGACATCAGGACTGGAGAGGAGCTGGGGTGAGGTGCCCCCAGAAATCCCAGGGCCTGAGGGTTGAGGGCACCTGGTATACAGAGACCAGAGGACACTGACCAGTGTCCCTTGGAGGGCTTGTTAGAACCGTGCAAGGCAGGCGTGGTGGCTACACAGCACTCAGATGGCTGAGGCAGGAGGACACAGAATCTGAGCTATAGGGTGAGACCCTGTCTCAAAAGCCTGTCCTGGTTCCCCCTGAGGTCAAGGCAGAAGTAACAACCAGTTCCAGGCCAGCCTAAGTAATTTAGTAAAACCCTAGTCTCATATTTTAGAGGGGCCAAATATTGTAGCACATGGTTTTAATTCCACTTCTTAGGAAGCAGGGGCAGGGGGATCTCTGTGAGTTCAAGACCAGCCCAGTCTATGTGGAGAGTTCCCTATCTCTATCCCCATATAGAGAAACCCTGCCTCAAAAACAAACCCAGAAGGGCAAGGGGGGAGGGGCTGGGTTGCAGGGTTTAGCCGAATGTCTGAGTACATGCAAAGTGTGTGTGAGGCCCTGGGCTCTGTCCCACCTCCCACATTACAGCCTCGGGATACTCTGGTTGACAGTGCTGGGAGGCCAGAAGCCTGCATTGGAACAGATCTCTGGGGTAGCATGACTCAGCAGACCCTGCAAGGACTCTGAGTCCATCTGGAGGAGTGTTTGGGTGGAAAGGAATGGATCCCTGGTACAGAGGGCTCCCAGCGCTGTTTGAAATGGGCTCTGAGTGTCTGGGTCCATGTGCCAAGAGTCCGTATTCCTGTGCCAGGTTTGACTACGGTGACCGATTCTGGGACATTAAGAGCAAGTACTTCACCTGCCAGTGTGGCTCCGAGAAGTGCAAGCACTCTGCGGAGGCCATCGCCCTGGAGCAGAGTCGCCTGGCTCGACTGGACCCCCACCCCGAGCTGCTGCCTGAACTCAGCGCCTTGCCCCCCATAAACACCTGAGGACTCAAGATCCAGGCCAGGGCACTGCCCTTCAGACATTCCTCCCTCAGAGACTCCAGTCAGTCAGGCCTGGAGGGTGGACAGCCCCTCTCCCAGAGCTGGTTTCTCACTGGGAGTGTCACTTCGGGGCTGGCCATGCTCCACTGAGCCAGGCCTCAGTTTGCTGAGTTGAAATTGGGCCTCTGCCAACTGATTTTCTGTGTTCTCAATAAATGTTGGGTTTGGTAATAAACTTGTCTGGCGGATGTTTAGCATGGCGACGATTGTGGGCTTGAGGGGACAAAGGCGGGAGAAAGCAAGTTGCTGTCTGCCACCTGGTGGGAGAGAAGGGCTATGGGGGACCACTGTCGGGGGGGTTAAATAAAGACAAATCAAAACCTTGACGCTTGGGTGAGCCACAGTTGAGGTACTTAAAAATCAGGCAGTGCTCTCTTATCAACGTACTCCAGGTTCTTCCTTCTGTGGCCACCGGCAGGCCGGGCAAGCGGCTTCTGAGGCCCAGTTATCTTGATGGCTGGTCAGCTGAAATCAGAAGAAGGAACTAGTGTGTGTCGGGGACCACAGGCGGGGGGTGGAGCTATGACGTCGGGAGGGCGGGGCGGGCGGCAGGTGAGCGGCCAGGTCTCCCTGGCTCCAATCACTCCAGAGACCGAGCCATGGGGGGAAAGCAGGATGAGAATGAGGCTTACGGTAAGGCTGGGGTTAGAGGCCCGGGCTCTGGAGAGAGGTGGCTCTACAAGCCATGGTGGCTGAGGCTGGTTCCAGGCAGAGGAACTAGAGTCCTGGGAGGATGGTCTCCGTCTGGCACACAGTAAAGGTCTTGCATACTGAGTGGGATCTGGGTGTGCAGGTGTTGGGCCTGGCCTCTATAGGGCAGGGGTGGAGGGTGCTGGGGTTCCGGCCTTGGCTCTAAGTCCCTGAGGGCAGGGCCCTGGCAAACAAAGCCAGCGTGGTTAGGAGGCAGGTTGGGGTCCTTAAGCTTCCGCTCAGGACAGAACTCCGGGTCCAGCAGTGTCCTGTGCTCAGAGCCTCCAAGGGTTGGGGCTGGGGCTCTGGCGAGCTGGGGGAACTCCAGTTTACACTTTGGATCTCTGAGGAGCAAAGGTTGGGGGCGGGGAGGGGGGCCGGTCTGCCAACCCACACCCTGTGAAGAGTTGGTGGCTGGCACTCTGACATTCTGGGGTCTCTGTGAAGTTAGGGAGCCAGGCATCTGAACGAGTAAAGTTCTTGTGAGGATTAGGGGGTTGGGACCCCAAAATTCTGGAGTGAGCTATTAGGAGGATTCCTGTTAAGTGGGAGACTGCGACCCTCAGCGGTTGGAGTCTGCCTGCTAGAGCTCTTTGAAGAGTAGGCAGCTGGCAATGGGGACTGGGGGGACCCTTGTGACGAGTACGAGGTGCTGCCCTGAGCTGCTGGCGTCTGCCTGCCACAGCACCTGTGAAAAGTGGGGTCTAGGGTCTGTGGTGGAAAAAGGGCTGGTGCCTGCCTTGAGGTTTCTGCGGGGATGCAAAAACAAGGGGGTTGCTGTCTGGGGCACTTACAGAGCAGGGGCAGGGCTCTGTGGAAGGTGAGGCCTGAGGAGAGAGGAAGCAGAAAGTCTTGTTTCCAGAACTGGTAGACCAAAGCCCTGAGAAGCCAGGGATGAAGGGGGTGGGCTGGGGACAACGGGGCTGAGGGTTTCCTTACCTGAGGTGATCTTCAGTGCTTACAGGGGAGCTCATTCTGAGAGTTAGGCCTCCTCTAGGCGGGGCTGGTGTCCCCTAGGAGACCGCGTAAGGGCCAGAGCACACTACAGAAAACTTCCTGGAGCAGCTTTGGGTCAATCATTGACCCTGTCTCCATAAGCCTGAGCAAGACAGAGTCCAGAATACCCAAGAAAGCAGTACCCACCCAGCCCCAGGCTAGCCCAGCCCTCACCCCTGCCTCAGGGTCCACCAGAACCCTGGCAGCCTGGCCCCACCCCCTCCCTGTGTACTCAGGGAAGACCAGGAACAGGACATGGCCACAACCCCATGTCAACCTGGCTGGCTACCCAGAGCTGTGTGCTTCCTCCCTGTGCCCTGCAGGGTTCCGTACCTATAAAACATGCTTTCTTTGTCATATCCTTGGGCCAGAGGGCTAAGATAGTGAGATAAGTGACAACCGGTCCCTTAGGGGCTCCCGAACTGGGTGGCCCAGAGAGGACCCGGGAAGGGGTCAGGGCAGAGACTGACAGAATGGGGCCTGAGAGCCACCTAGAGGGGGTCGTAAAAACTGACCAGGGAAGGAAGGGGCAGGAGGACCAGGGCCACTTTCCACTCGGATGGCCTTCAGGGGAGAATCAGAACCACACTCCCAGAAACCTACTATAAAAACCCATTGGGGGGGGGGGAGCTGAAGCAGGAAGGGGGCAAGTTCAAGACCAGCTCGGGGAACTCAGCAAGATCCTGTCTGAAATACCAAGATAAAGACAAGAGGCCGTGGTTAGTTTACTGGCCGAGTGCTTGCCTCGCACCTAGGAAGCCGCAGATTCGATATCCAGTCCCAACAGAAGTAAAGACTCCATTTCCTACACGCGGCTAGGGTAGAAGCCACAGCAGGCGAACATCGTGTTAGCAGACCAGGGTGCTGTGGATCCAGCTCCCTAGTGTCCTCCTCCCGCTGGCCAACCAGGCAGGCTCCTGGGACTAAGGGATGTCAGGAAGGGACAGGATGTGGGGAGCGAGCCCTTCAGTGCCTCATTCTCGCCCTCAGGGAAATCAGCCAAATATGACCCCTCCTTCCGAGGCCCCATCAAAAACAGGTGAGCTGTGGGCACCCTCGCCTGGGGATGTGGGGAGTTTGTCTGCAGGAGCCTGGCCCACTGAGGCATCTGTATGTCTAGAGGGATTTGAGGGGGCTCTGGATGCTGGGGTCATTCTCGTTCTTGACTTGGGTGCCAGCTACTCAGGTGTGTACACATCTGGGGAAAACTCACCCAGGTAAACATGTATGAGCTGGCTGTCTTTCTGTCTCACAGTCTTTCTAGCATTCCCCACTCCTCTAACTCATGACCCCCACAGACTACGCCCTGCACCTGCACCCCTAAATTCCCCATCCGTGCCTACAAACACCCCGGCTCAGACGTCCATCTCTCCCCAGGGGCTGCACAGACATCCTCTGCTGTGTCCTGTTCCTGCTCTTCATTTTGGGTTACATTGTGGTGGGGCTCGTGGGTAAGTTTCCAGGTACCCAGGGTGAGGGGCAGTGACCCGGGGGATGACCCCATAGCCGCCTGCCCCAAGTCTCTGCCCTCCTGTGATTGTGTTGTGCATCCCTCTTTCCAGCCTGGGTGTATGGAGACCCTCGGCAAGTGCTCTACCCCAGGAACTCCACGGGGGCCTACTGTGGCATGGGGGAAAACAAGTGAGTATGTGGAGGGAAGGCAGAAGCTTGGGGGGGCAGGAGACACCCCACGGTGGACACCAGAGCCTGGCGTCTGCTGTTCTCCAGCCAGACCCTCTGCCTCCCCGAACCCATTGGAAGCCCTCCCAAGCCCAGCCTCCCCAGGACTGGGACAGTGCAGAGCCAGTTTTAGTGAATAAGTTCACAGGTCACTGTCTGAGTCCCCAACTGGGGTGAGTTTGGGTTGTGAGACTTTGAGCAGCTTGCTCAGCCTCTCTGAGCTTTAACTTCCTCCACTGAAGCAATGGCAGCATCCAGAAAGTATGCAGGAAATGCCCGGTAAATAATAAGCCACCAACACTCCTGTCACCATTACAATGCTGCAGGCAGGCGGGGTGTTTCACACCCAAACTGTTAAGCCTCCTGAGGTGGCTGTAAAGCTACCTTAGCTGCCTTACCAGAGGCTGTGTTCCAGAATCGATACTCTCAGCCCACATTGGCTGCTGTATGGTGAATTCATTACCCTAGGTGGTCTTCTGGACCTCCTTATCTCCCTAGAGAGGCTGGGCCAGGAGCTGGATGTAACTAGTTTGGTCCACAGGACTATCTGTGTGCTAAGAGAACGACAAAGCCCTACACCTGTCCGGGCCCTTATGCCTCCACGTCCTCTCCTCCCGCAGGGGTAAACCCTATGTTCTATACTTCAACATCGTCAACTGTATCGTAGCCGCCAACGTCATCTCTGTCGCCCAGAACGGCCTACAGTGCCCCACACCCCAGGTCAGAAGCCAGGACTTGTGTGAACCCCGCCTGTTCCCAAGGCCCGGGGTACCATCCTTAGCGTGTTCTCTACCCACAGGTGTGCGTGTCCTCCTGCCCGGAGGCCCCGTGGACTGTGGAGGGGACCGATCGCTCCAAGACAGTCGGTGAAGTCTATAAAGAAAGGAGGAACTTTTGTCTACCAGAAGTTTCCCCAGATATGGTAAATGCTGGTCCCGGCATCCCTGTAGCTGGAGAGGGCGCATGTGAGGAGCTGGACTCCAAGGAGGGGGGGGCGGTCTGAGCCTTGATAGCGTAGAGGTTGTGGTAGAGGCCATGGTGGTGGTGACGGTGGAGGTGGTGATGGTGGAGGTGGTGATGATGATGGTGATGGTGACGGTGATGATGGTGATGATGGTGATGATGGTGATGGTGATGATGGTGATGGTGATGATGGTGATGGTGGTGATGGTGATGGTGGTGATGGTGATGATGGTGATGATGGTGGTGATGGTGATGATGGTGATGATGGAGGTGGTGATGGTGATGGTGGTGGTGGTGATGATGATGGTGATGATGGTGATGATGATGATGGTGATGATGGAGGTGGTGATGGTGATGGTGGTGGTGGAGGTGGTGATGGTGATGGTGATGGTGATGGTGGTGGTGGAGGTGGTGATGGTGATGATGATGATGGTGATGGTGGTGGTGGTCGTGATGGTGGTGACGGTGGAGGTGGTGATGATGGTGATGGTGATGATGATGGTGATGGTGATGGTGGTGATGATGGTGATGATGATGATGGTGATGGTGGTGATGGTGATGGTGGTGGTGGTCGTGATGGTGGTGACGGTGGAGGTGGTGATGGTGGATGTAGTTTTGGAAGTGGTGGTGGTGGTGGGAGCCACAGTTTCTGTGTCTGTGTGTCTGTCTGTTCTCACCTCTCCATCCCAGCCAGTGGAGGAAAGCCTGCACCGGGAACTCTGTCCCCGTTTTCTTCTTCCTTCTGCTCCAGGTGAGCACATCATGAATCATCTCACCCATTCCTCAGATGAAGGGAGCAGGCCCCGAAGACAAGAAGCCCCTTAGCATGTCAGTGGGGCCTCGGGAGTGAGCAACAGGGCTTCACTCCCCTGCCTCAGGACCCTGCAGTCAGACTGTGGGTGCCTGCTCTGCAGCCGTGTACCAGGTGCTGGGACAGATGCAGGACAATAGACACCACTCCCTGCTCGAGCTACATTCTAGGTGGAGTGATCAGAGGTCAGATGAGCACTAGACAAGCTATCTGCCTATGATTCCAGCTAATAAGGAAGCAGGGGCAGGAGGAGGTGTGGAAGGCCAGCCTGGGACACAGCCAGATCCTCTCTCAAAACAACAATAAAGCCGGGCTGATGAGATGGCTTGGCACATAAAGGTGCTGCCACCAAGTCTGACAACCTGAGTTCGATCCCCAGGACCCACATGGTAGGAGAGAATGCAGCCCTGAGCCAGCTCTCTAAGCGTCATGGGCATTGTGCAACCCTCACACCCTCGCACACAATAAATAGATGGAATAGTGTTTTGTTTGGATGAATGGTGTGCAGAGCACTTTTGTAACTTGTGCAACGCCCTGGATTCCATCCTCGGCACTGCAAAAACAGAACAGAGCAACAATAACAACAACAATAACAACAACCCCCCCCCACATGAGGTTCTCATGAAAGTGTCCGTGGTGGGGCTGACACTCAGCAGTTAAGTGTGTTTGCTGCTCATAAATGGGTTCCCAGAGCCCACACAGTGGCGCGAAGCTATCCGTAACCGTCTAGGGGCCCTGACACCCTCTTCTGGCCTTCACAGGCACAAGGTACGCTGGTGCATATACACACATGCAGGCAAAGCATTCAGACACATAAAATAATATCCGCTGGACGTGGTGGCGCACGCCTTTGGTCTCAGCACTCAGGAGCCAGAGGTAGGCGGATCTCCATGGAGTCAATGCTAACCTGATTCACACAGTGAATTCCAGGCCAGCAAAGGCTACGTGGTGAACCCCACCTCAAAAATAAAACAAAGTAGAGAAATCTAAAACAGTGTTTATATATATATATATATAAACATATATATAATGTACATGAATGAATGAATCTGAGGGGATAGAGTAACCTGAGACACATACCCAAATGTTATAAATGAAGGAGGCTGGGTAGGCCAATCACAGTCGGCTTCTTCCATGCTCACTTCTCCCAACAGCAAACATAACTGGTTTGGTTTATTTAGAGACAGGCTCTTAGTTTGTGGCCTAACTGGTTCCCAGCTTGTGATCTTCCTGCCTCAGCCTGTCCCCATGCTGAGATAACAGGTAGGCGCCATGGTGTCCAGCCGCACTTATTTATTTATTTTAGTAGGAAACACTTTTTAACTACAGTATGAGAAAAGACAAAACTTCAAGGCAAGTACAGTAGAAGGGGCGTCCAAGGGCTATTCCAGAGCAGACAGGTGTGGATCTAAACTTGAGTGCTTTCCAGCAAATGGATCTCAGGCCAGTTACTCAACCTTTCTGGGCCTTGTTTCCTCAGCTTTGGGATGTAAGTGATAAAAACAAACCTGCTCGGCTACATGCGGGACCAAAAGCCAGACAGTCACGCAACAAGCCCCGCTAGAGATCTAGAGATGGAGCAGGGGCTGAGCCGAGAGTGAGACCAGAGGCCCTGAAGGGAAGGGGGTTACTTAGAAGCTCCGCCAGAGCACAGCTGTATAGCCGTAGAATGTGTGCATGCATAGAATCCCAGGCCTGGAAGCCTGGCCCAGGGCCTTGACTGGGCCTGCTGAGATAACCCACTCATCTGAGGGACCAATGATGGGATCTGTGGAATGAGGAGGCCATGGCTGTCCTGGCCTAAGCAGGGAAGCAAGGTCAGGGCTGGAGGTATTGCAGGAATCCAGTTAACGGGGTGTAAGGGCAGCTGACCAACGGCAGGGAGGGAATACAGGCTGCAGCACCCCCAACCCCGAAAGAGCAGAGCCCACCCATCTCTGCTGCCTCCCATGACAGTGCTCTGGGATGGGAGGGTCAGACAGACAGACAGACACCCAGCAGCCCCTGATCTCTCTTCTAGCTCTGGGGCGTTGTTTTCCATCACCCAACATTAACGCCACTTCACCCGAGTACTCGTGGGTCAACAGCACCGCTGTCTCTGAGGGAGTCAGGTACATGTTGTTCTCTCCATCACCCCCATGTGCCTTCTTACCCTCAGCCCCCTCTGACGCCATCTTTCTCCAAACAGTGGCCTCCTTGACAGCATCAACGCCCGGGACATCTCTGTGAAGATCTTTGAAGATTTCGCCAGGTCCTGGCACTGGATCCTCGTGTGAGTTCATAGCCCCTCCTGGATGCAGCCCCTCCCTCCTGGCCCCCTCTGCCGTTCCCGGATCTCCTTTCCCTAAGTCTATGTGTGAAGCCAAGGCTGTGATCAGAGCGGGAGCTAGCTCAGAACGGGCCCTGAGCCAGTCAGGACCTGTATCAGAAAATTAGTTGAAGCTACGAGTACCTGAGGGCGTTAGGAAAGGAATTTGGGGGGCTCTGAAGGACCCTCACTTATGTTCCTTACCTGCAGGGCCCTGGGTGTGGCTCTGGGGCTCAGTCTGCTGTTTATCCTGCTCCTGCGCCTGGTGGCTGCACCCCTGGTGCTGCTGCTGATCGTAGGGGTGCTAGCTGTGCTGGCCTACGGCATCTACCACTGTTGGCAACAGTACCGCATGCTGCGGGACCAGGGTGCCTCAGTCTCTCAGCTGGGCTTCACCACCAACCTCAGTGCCTACCAGAGCGTGCAGGAGACCTGGCTGGCTGCTCGTGAGTCCCCCGCCCGCCCCCTCCATGCACTGGCTGCCAAGGGTTGCACTGGTTGGGTGACCCTAGCCCTGACCCGGGACCGCCACCCGCTGTCCTCACACAGTAATTATCCTGGCTGTCCTTGAGGGCGTCTTGCTACTCATGCTCGTCTTCCTGCGCCAGCGGATTCGAATTGCCATTGCTCTGCTGAAGGAAGCCAGCAGGTCAGGGCCTGCCTGTGAGGGTGAGGGGACCTTGGGCAGGGGTGCTGGCCTGGGTGGGTAATAGGAACCCATCCAGCGGAGGAGAAAAGCATTGCCCATTGGGTTACACGGCTAAGTCTACCCTTTTAGGGCCTCGGTTTCCCTGTCTGGTTTGTTCTGTTGCCATTTGCGGGAGAGGAGCGGGTGTTAAGATTGATTTATTTTGATTTTGTGTATGGGTGTTTTGCCAGCATGCATGTCTGTGCACCATGCATGTCTGGTGCTGTTGGAGGCCAGAAGAGGGCATTGGATCCTCTGGAACTGGAGTAATAGACAGTTGTGAGCCCAAGTCCTCTAGGAGAGCAACCAGTCTTCTTCACTGCAGAACCATCAGATTTATTTATTTACTACGTAGGTGGCGTTCTGCCTGCATATATGCCTGCAGGCCAGAAGAGGGCACAACACCCCATTATAGATGGTTCTGAGCCACCAAGTGGTTGCTGGGAATTGAACTCAGGACCTCTGGAAGAGCATCCAGTGCTCTTAACCTCTGAGCCAGCTCTCCAACCTTGTTTGTTTGTTTGTTTGTTTTTGAGACAGGGGCCCATGTAGCCCAGGCTAATGTCAGAGCAGCTGTGTATCTGAGGCTGTCCTTGAACCCCTGATCTCCCTGCCCTCACACTATGGTGATGAAGGTGATCAGACAGGGGCTTGGGCAGCACAGGTTGGCCTCCAGCTCACTATGAAGTTAGGATGACCTTGAATGCATCATCAGCAAGGGTTGTGGGCGTGTGTCACCAGGCCTCCTGCGTGCAGTGCCGGGGTCTACCTCAGGGCCTCCGGCGTGTTAGGCAAACACTCTACCCATAAAGCCACATCCCCGGTCCCCCTGTGTCACCTCCTCCACCACTCTTTTGAGGCTGTGTCTTGCAATATAGCCCAGACTGGCCTCAAACTCATGGCAGCCCTGCTGTCTCAGCTTCCTGGTACTGGGATTGAAAGTATGTGTCACCACGCCAGCCTCCCTATTTGTAACAGCAGTCTAAACCTTGCAAGGACATTGTGAGGACTGGATGCATTGGTGCTGACCAAGTGCATAAAACAGGACTCTGGAGGCATGGGTGGGAATCCAGGTGCTTGCTGGGTCAGGTGGCAGGAGGCAAGGTAAGAGAAGCAAACATTGCCAAATGGACTGCAGAGGCCAGCCTCCTTTTGGGGGTTCTCTTCCCTTACATGCCCTGGGTTTCCCAGGGGTCTTCTGTGACTCCAGGCTCCTCTAAGGGTGCCTTGAGCCTTATTGGGTTTACCCAGCAAGGCTACTGTGCACCCCACCTGGAACCAGGTGCTGGGGATGTGGACGGCAAAAGATGCAGTTCTGTTTCTGGCCCGGAGAAAGAAACAGGCCAGAGGAGATGTCCAGCCAGGGTCATGCCTGGGAGGACACACAGCTGTGGCTTGGGCCCCAGTGGACTGTTCTTGTCTCCCTACAGGGCTGTGGGCCACATGATGTCCACTATGTTCTACCCTCTGGTCACCTTTGTCCTCCTGGTCATCTGCATCGGTTACTGGGCCCTGATGGCTCTGTATCCTTTGTACAGCCCCACTGGAGCTCCTGGGGCAGGACGGGGTGGGGGGGGACTATGAGGGGACTGAGGTGCTGGAGTGAGCAGGGGTTGGATGCCAGCCCTCTGTGTGTGGTGAGCAACCTGCACCAGTCCCAGGGGGAGCTGTTTGGGTGTGCCCTGTGACTAACAGCTGGCATTATGCTTTTCTTAACTCACCTCTGGGTACCTGGCCACATCCGGGCAACCCCAGTACATCTACTGGGTGTACAACAGCACATCGGGCTGTGAGAACGCGCCTGTGAACCAGTCCTGTGACCCCATGGTGAGAAGGTGTAGGGTGCGGGCCGAGGGCACCTGGGGGTCAGTTAGCCCAGACTTCCTCTGCTGCAGAAGTACCTGAGGGGACAAGGACGCTCGCTCGCTGGATGGAACGGTTCTGTAATTGAGCTACCCAGTTTTGTAGAAAGTGAGGTGCAGACAGGACACCTGGCTAGCAGGCAGGACCTTTCTCTGCCTCCAAGGCTGCCATACTTCCTCCTCCTGGATCTCCACCCACTGTTCTGTAATTTGGAGCTGACCAAAATCGCTGGAGTTTTCATGGCGTTCAGTACATCTGGGGCTGTGTACAATGCCTGCACACTGACAGAGTCCCCCCCATGGACTGTTCTATTTCCCTTTTCAAGCCCCAAGAACAGAGCCCCAGATGGTGGCCCTGGGAAGCCCACCAGAGCGATGCCTGGAGGAACTTGGGAGGCCTGTTTTTCCAGAGGAACCTGGGAGGCCTGTTTTTCCAGCCCTTGAGAGGCCAAGGCTCAGGAGTTCAATACCAGTCTGTATTGCACAGCTAGTCAGAGGCCAGCCTGAGCTACCTGAGGCGAGGCCGTCTCTAAAAAGCAACAGTGAGCTTAACAAAAGTCAGGCATCAGGCACAGGAACACCTCCTATTCCAGTGCCCTGAAGATTAAGAGTGGGGATTTCCGGTTCAAGACCATCCTGGGTTACATAAGGAGAAACCCTGCCTCAAAAAACAACCCCTAAGCACAAAAGGGAGAGAAGGCCCATTTATATTTATGAAAGACCTACTATGCTCTGCGCCCAGGGGGGTCGGCTTTTACATTGTACCTCCTCATCCCCTAACAGTAAAGGCTGCCACAAACCCACGGTGATCTGTTGAGAGAAGGGAGCTTTTTCTTTCTTCTTTTTTTTTTTTTTTTTTTTTTTTGAGACACAGTTTCTCTGTGGCTTTGGAGCCTGTCCTAGAACTCACTCTGTAGACCAGGCTGGCCTCAAACTCACAGAGATCCACCTGCCTCTGCCTCCCAAGTGCTGGGACTGCAGGCGTGTGCTACCACCACTGGGCCTAATTTATCAATTTATAGACAGGATCTTTTGTAGTCCAGGCTGGCCTGCATCTTGCTATGTGACTGAGGCTGACCTTGAACTTCTGATTCTCGTGTCTCTACCTCCCATGTGCTGTGATTACAGGATTACACCATATAAAACCCGTCCCCATTCAGGGTTTTATATGGTGGCTTTGTGTGAGCTAGGCAAACACGCTACCAACTGCTATACTTCTCCAACCCCTCAACAGATGGTTAAAAAGGCAGGGCCTGGGGATTAGGTCAGTGGCAAGAAGTTGTTTTTTGTTCCTGAAGTCCCGGCTTCTACACTAAAAATAGGAAGTAAGGAGAAAGGGAAGAGAAGGAAGGTTCTAATGAAGCTGGCACGAAGGTCAGCTTTGAGTGTGGGTTTTGTAAAATGTGTGAGGATCAGTGTACAATCCCAGTAAAACACTGCCAAGCACACACACACTTCCCTAGAACAGGTTGCTGGGAAAGTAAGATGAAGGGCAGGTTGAAATCGTAAAACCACCCACACAACGGGCTTGCCCGAAGCATTCTAGACAGCTCTTGTGCCATTCTGGAAACCAGGAAGCTGGTTAGTCACACTATGGCAAGACTTAGGTGATCTGAGCCTGGAGGCTACTGGGAACAGGGAAGGTCAAAAATCTGCCTGCAACTCCTGGGCCAGAACCGCCTGTGTCCTCCCTGTCACTTCCAGGCCTCCATGAACTCCTCCTGCCCGGGGCTCAAGTGCGTCTTCCAGGGCTACTCGTCCACAGGGTTAGCCCAACGTTCTCTCTTCAACCTGCAAATCTATGGGATCCTGGGGCTCTTCTGGACCGTTAACTGGGTGCTGGCCCTGGGCCAGTGCGTCCTTGCTGGGGCCTTTGCTTCCTTCTACTGGGCCTTTCATAAGCCTCGAGACATCCCTGCATTCCCCTTGAGCTCAGCCTTCATCCGCACGCTCCGGTAAGCCAGGGGCAGTCCCCTAGGGAAATGTTAGCCCTAAGAATGCCAGGAGGTGCTGGGGTGCCTCAACTTACCTAAATATCCTCTGCAGTTACCACACTGGGTCACTGGCGTTTGGAGCCCTCATCCTGACCCTGGTGCAGATAGCCCGGATCATCCTGGAATACATTGACCACAAGCTAAGAGGTGATGGGCCGCGGTGGGGGACAGGCTGAGCTGCTGGAGTCTTGAAGAGGGCAGGCCAGGTAGGCAAAAGCCAGCGGCTAAGCGTGGGCCTCCCTTGTCCCCAGGATCCCAAAACCCCGTGGCCAGATGTATCATCTGTTGTTTCAAGTGCTGCCTGTGGTGTCTGGAGAAGTTTATTAAGTTTCTCAACCGCAATGCCTACATCATGGTGAGTGAGCAGAGCCTCCAGCAGCCCCTGCTCTGCACCTGTCTGCCCGGCTCCACCAACATGTGGGCTAGCTCAGCGGGTGGGGTGTGGCTCTGACCTTCCCTGCTCTCCTCTCAGATCGCCATCTATGGGAAGAATTTCTGTGTCTCAGCCAAAAATGCCTTCATGCTGCTCATGAGGAACGTTGTCAGGTCAGGCTGCCCTGGGGTCCCCCTCCCAGATCTCCTCATGGACCAACTCTACTCAGAAGGGTCCCATCCTTGGTCCACGGCTCCGCTGTCACCATCTTGAAACGGGGATAGATGTCACTGTTCCCAGCCCTGTCAGGTCCCTTACCCCAGGCTGCCCTGCCTTCCACTGCAGGGTAGTTGTCCTGGATAAAGTCACAGATCTGCTGCTCTTCTTTGGGAAGCTGCTGGTGGTCGGAGGTGTTGGTAAGTACAGTGGTCAGGGTTACAGTCATCAGGGTTACAGTCGTCAGGGTTACAGTTGTCAGGGTGTACAGTCAATCAGGGTGTACAGTCATCAGGGTTACAGTTGTTAGGGTGTACAGTCAGTCAGGGTTTACAGTTGTCAGGGTTATAGTCATCCGGATTTACAGTCATCAGGGTTACAGTTGTCAGGGTGTACAGTCAGTCAGGGTTTACAGTTGTCAGGGTTACAGTCGTCAGGGTGTACAGCCAGCCAGGGTTTACAGTCATCAGGGTTTACAGTCAGTGAGGGTTTACAGTTAGTCAGGGTTTACAGTCATCAGGGTTTACAGTCAGTTAGGGTTATAGTCATCAGGATTTACAGTCGTCAGGGTTACAGTCGTCAGGATGTACAGTCAGTCAGGGTTTACAGTTGTCAGGGTTACAGTTGTCAGGGTTTACAGTCCTCAGGGTTATAGTCATCAGGGTTATAGTCATCAGGATTTACAGTTGTCAGGGTTACAGTCGTCAGGGTGTACAGCCAGCCAGGGTTTACAGTCAGTCAGGGTGTACAGTCAGTCAGGGTTTACAGTTGTCAGGGTTACAGTTGTCAGGGTTTACAGTCCTCAGGGTTATAGTCATCAGGGTTATAGTCATCAGGATTTACAGTCGTCAGGATTACAGTCGTCAGGATGTACAGTCAGTCAGGGTTTACAGTTGTCAGGGTTACAGTTGTCAGGGTTTACAGTCCTCAGGGTTATAGTCATCAGGGTTATAGTCATCAGGATTTACAGTTGTCAGGGTTACAGTCGTCAGGGTGTACAGCCAGCCAGGGTGTACAGTCGTCAGGGTTTACAGTCGTCAGGCATCCTCTGGAGTCCAGACAGACAGGGTGTCTGCAGAGGAGCAGCACTGACCGGGGACTCTTGCCCACACAGGTGTCCTGTCTTTCTTCTTTTTCTCCGGTCGTGTCAAGGGGCTGGGGAAAGACTTTGAGAACCCCCAGCTCAACTATTACTGGCTGCCCATCATGGTGAGTGACACATCTCTCGGCTTCACCCAAGTCCCCAGAGCCCAGGGATCCCAATCGGTTTTGTTTCTTGCAGACCTCCATCATGGGGGCCTATGTCATCGCCAGTGGCTTCTTCAGTGTTTTTGGCATGTGTGTGGACACGCTCTTCCTCTGCTTCCGTGAGTGCCCCCCCACCAAACGCCACCCCTACCCTCAAACTCTCCACTCTTCAGGCTTTTCTTAGAGACTGGTTGTTGGCAGCTTGGTGAACTAAAGGAGCCAGAGGGGAAATCTACAGACATTCTAAGGCTAGCAGTCTGGGGAGGAAAGGAAGGCGCAAACCCGGGACATCCTCAGAGGGGAACCTTCTCAGACAGAGGCCTGGCTAGGAAATGTAGGAAGATGTTACCACAAAACCCTTCGGGGGAGGTAGTCATACTGTGTGGGTGGGTGGGTGGGGTGTTCTTCCTTCTTTTATTTAGGCTTTTGGTGGGGGGAGGGGACATGCAGGGAGGTGAGACAGGACCACTGTGTGGCACAGGCTGACCTGGAAATAACTCTATAGCTAAGGCTGGCTCAAACTCATGATCCTCCTACCTCAGCCCCCAAGTGCTGGAAATTGTGATATTGTTTTGTCCCGGTGACAATGTCACCAGGACCTTGTGCCTGCAAAGCAGGAATGCCTCACCACTATGCCACTCCCCCAGCCATTTTGTTGTTGTTTTGTGGTTTTGCTTCTTTGTTAAATCCTATTTATTTACTTAGGGCCACCCCATGTATTCTTGGCTGGCTCCAGCTCTAGATATAGACCAGGCTGAATCAACCCCAGGCAGTCTTGTGGCCTCTACCTCCCAAGTGCTAGAATCAAGGAGAGATGCACTCACTGTCAGTCCCCAGACAGTTTCGTTGTGTAGCTCAGGCTGGCCCTGTATTCCAAGTCCTCCTGTCTGCACCTCCTAAATGTTGGGATTACAGACAAAAGCCACCATGGGCTACCATGATGAACTGACATGCAATTTTTCTTTATTCTGTTGTCACCCTGTGAAACATATGATTATTTATACACTTTATATGAGGAAACAGGTTACACAGCCTGCTGGTAGGTTTTATAAATCCATCTTAAGTGGCTTGGACAAGAAACCAGGCTGTTTGATTTACACAGCCCAGATTATTTCTGGGGTGCAACAGAGCCCCATTTATCAGGATCCAATCTAATCAATCTACTCTGCTACTCAGTGGAAGACCTGGAAAGAAATGACGGCTCTCAGGAGCGGCCCTACTACATGCCCAAGGCACTTCTGAAGATTCTGGGCAAGAAAAATGAGATACCTGCTGCAGGAAAGAAGAGGAAGAAGTGAGGTGGGGACATGGCCCGGGACTTCAGCCCTCCTGTACAGAACAGCCATACATGCCTGAAGGATCACAATTTTATAGCCAACAGATTTTATTAAAGGTTAATATTTTATATTCTCAACAAGTATGGTTTTACTTTCATTTACTAACTCATTTCTCTTTTATTGAAGTCCAAATTACTATTACATGGTTCTATACCAAGTAAAAGGAAATTTGTTCAGGGGCTGAGGCTAGGAGACTGGGGGTGTCCCTCAGCTGGGATAGCGGCTGCATAGCGTGTAAAGACTCCCAGATTCTGTCTCCTGCGTAAACGTGGCCTTGGGATTCATGCCTCTAATCCCAGCACTTTTGAGGTGGAAGCAGGAAGACTGGGAATTCCTGGTCACTCATGGCTCCCAAGGCCAGGTGGAGTCGGGTGAGTCCTTGATATGAGAGAGAGAGAGAGAGAGAGAGAGAGAGAGAGAGAGAGAGAGAGAGAGAGAGAGTGAAAGTGGTGGTGGGGGTTCAAATAAGATAATCTGTCACCAACAATCTGGGAAACTGTTGGTTTCATTTTGTTTGTTTTTTATTTGCTTGTTTTTATTTTGTTTTTTCAAGACAGGGTTTCTTTGTGTATCCCAAGCTGTCCAGGAACTCACTCTGTAGACCAAGGTGGCCTCGAACTCACAGAGATTCACCTGCCTCTGCCTCCCGAGTGCTGGGATTAAAGGTATGCAGTGCACTACTACTTCCTGGCACATATAAACAATTTTAAAATTAATAGAACGAGCCTGGGCAGTGGTGGTGCACACCTTTAACGCCAGCACTCGGGAGGCAGAGACAGGCGGATCTCTGTGAGTTCAAGGTCAGCCTGGCCTCCAGAGTGAGTGCCAGGACAGCCAGGGCTACACTGAGAAGCGCAGCTAACCTTTTTGCCACGTGACCTCCAGAGCACTGAGATTACAGAATGGTGACTCTTTATTATATATTATGTTTGTTTTCACATACGGTGTGCACCACCACACCTGACTCAGGTGGTGGCGGGAGTGAACCGAGGGCTGCCTACAAATGAGGAAGGCGCTCCACGCCCGGGCCGCGCTGCCCTCCCCAACCTGCCGTTTCCAGCCCTCGCACAAGGGGCGAGCGCCTGTCCTCGCCGCCGCTTGCTTTAGAGCAGGCCCCGCCCCTTCGCCGCGTTCCGGGCACCAGAGCCAATCAAAAAGCTCATACAGACTGAGCCCGCCTCCCGGGTCACGTGCCGCGGTCGGCCCGCTAGCAGGAGCCGCTGGAGTCGCCGCCGCGCGGGCTGGCCGCAGCCCACGAGGGGCGGGGTCGGGGTGACGTGCGCGCATTAAAGTGCCGGGGGTCAGCTGACGGCTCGCCGCCGGTCACCGGTTCGTGGACGGGCCTCGGGCGAGCAATGGTGGCGGCGGCACAGCCGAGCAGACCCCGGGGGCCGCCGAGCGGCTGGGCGAGCCGTCGGGGTCAGGTGCTCGCAGCGCTCTTCCTGCTGCTGGCGTCCGTGGCGGGATCCGAGGCCAGGGTGCAAGACGACTTCAGTCTGGTGAGCCCCGCTGCACCTGCAGAGGTGGCCGCTGCCATCCCCCCCACCCCCCCACCGCGCTCGCCCTCCTCTGCGAGCCGCACTCCTGCCCCGTGCTCTCCCAACCTCTTTCCTTTCTTGGGCCCCTGGCTCCTGGTTCCTTCTCCCCTCGCAGCCTCTCCCCTGCTCCAGAACCTCGGGCTTCCGCCCGTTCTCGCCTCCGGACCCCCTTCTCTTGCTCAAGGACACCCCTCACCCCTGCTCAGGCTCCCATCGCCCTCCCTCGTGGGAGCCCGAGCTGGAGCCGCTCGCTCGCTACCTGCCGGTCTTGAGACCTCGTCTAGCGTGTGTCCCTCCACACAGGTGCAGCCGCTGGTGACCATGGAGCAGCTGCTGTGGGTGAGCGGGAGGCAGATCGGCTCGGTGGACACTTTCCGCATCCCGCTCATCACCGCCACCCCTCGGGGCACGCTCCTCGCCTTCGCCGAGGCCAGGAAAACGTCTGCCTCCGATGAGGGGGCCAAGTTCATCGCCATGAGGAGGTCCACGGACCAGGGTACAAAAGTGGCTTGCACTGGGGACGGAATGGGCGGGGGGCGGGGTCCCTTCACCAGTCCAACCGCCCAGCCTGAGTCCCTAAGGAGTTAGGGAAACCCGAGGGGGACAGTGTCCCCGGACTAACCGGGACCACCAAGGGATGGGCTCATAATTCACTGGGCTGAGAATTATGTGGCTGGGTGGAGTGAGCAGGAAATAATGTCAGAGAAAGAAGGAACAGGAGGGTCCCTGGTGAGAGGCAGGAAGTGGCCAAGAAACGGTACAATTTCACTCTACTCTTTCTTTTTTTCCAGGTAGTACATGGTCCTCGACAGCCTTCATCGTAGACGATGGGGAGGCCTCCGACGGGCTGAACCTGGGGGCCGTGGTGAACGACGTGGACACAGGGGTGGTGTTCCTTATCTATACCCTGTGTGCTCACAAGGTCAACTGCCAGGTGGCCTCCACCATGTTGGTGTGGAGTAAAGACGATGGCATTTCCTGGAGCCCACCCCGGAATCTCTCCGTGGACATTGGCACAGAAATGTTTGCCCCTGGACCAGGCTCTGGCATTCAGGTTTTTGTCCTGGGGCTAGGGGAAGAGGGCAAGACCCTGTGAATCAGAATTTTTCTTGAGTGGGATTCCTTGGGGGGAGGGGTGGTTGGCATCTGGAAAGAACACGGCACTATGGAGAAGATGAAACTCTGCTGTCAGCAGATGTGTCCTTAGCCTGAGTGGGGTAGAATTGGGTGCCCTTTGGGCAGATGCATACCTTCATCGTGGTGCCCTGTGTCCAGCAGAGTCCACGCTCGGGCTGGCGTGACGTTCCCAGGGCTGGGTGGGCACGCATACACATGTCCAGTGGCGTGTTCTGGGTAGGGTATGAGTACCAAGCATGACGCATGTGTGTATGAAAATGTCATGGCCAAACCCATTTCTTTGTACGCTAGCCAGAATTTTATTTAAGAACAAAAAGCTGAGGCAAGGACATCACTGTGAGTTAAAGGTTAGCCTGGGAGTTATCTTCTGGGCTCCAGGGTGCCATCCTCTCTGACACCCAGGTCCTCTTCTCTTGCAGAAACAGCGGGAGCCTCGGAAGGGCCGGCTCATTGTGTGTGGCCATGGGACGCTGGAACGAGATGGAGTCTTTTGTCTCCTCAGTGATGACCACGGTGCCTCGTGGCACTACGGGACTGGAGTGAGCGGCATTCCCTTCGGCCAGCCCAAACACGAGCACGATTTCAACCCCGACGAGTGCCAGGTGGGGAGGAGTCGGTGGGAACTTGCTTGCTGGCCATCACCGCCTTACCCAGAATGCCATTTGGCTTTCCCAGCCTTCCCAGGCTCTCCTGAGGCCCTGTTCTCTCCCCTTAGCCCTACGAGCTTCCAGATGGCTCTGTCATCATCAATGCCCGGAACCAGAACAACTACCATTGCCGCTGCAGGATCGTCCTCCGCAGCTATGATGCCTGCGATACCCTCAGGCCCCGGGATGTAACCTTCGACCCCGAGCTGGTGGACCCTGTGGTAGCAGCAGGAGCATTAGCCACCAGCTCAGGCATTGTCTTCTTCTCCAATCCAGCCCATCCTGAGTTCCGTGAGTGCCTGAGGGTGGGGTGAGTGGGGGTGCCACGCCTAGACAAGGCCTGGACAGAGCAGAGATGCATCCCCTCCCTCCTCTGACCATTGCTCTCCTAGGAGTGAACCTGACCCTGCGCTGGAGCTTCAGCAACGGTACGTCCTGGCAGAAGGAGAGAGTCCAGGTGTGGCCGGGACCCAGCGGCTACTCGTCCCTGACTGCCCTGGAAAACAGCACGGAGGGAGAGCAGCAGCCCCCGCAGCTGTTCGTTCTGTACGAGAAGGGCCTGAACCAGTACACCGAGAGCATCTCCATGGTGAAAATCAGTGTCTACGGCACGCTCTGAGCCCCACCGGCGCCCAAGGACACTACGCGTCATCTGACCTCACGGCTCTCTCGAGGGGCTGCAGAAAGGGCCTGAAGCACAGCTCTTCCTCGGGATGCTAGCCTTTTGCAGAGCAGTTTCTCTTTAACAGGGAAGCCACTCCGTTAGGACCTAACAGCTGCCCAGCTGCCTCTCCCAGACAGGAAGTTCCTCCCTCACCAAGAGCACTTTGTAGAAGGCTGGGGGTAGCCCCACCCCTCTCCAGGGACATTGGAGCTGTTCTTTTTGGGACAGGATGGGGACAGGGATGGTCCCTGGATTATTGAACAAATATGAACCTGGGGAGAGGCAGGTACAAGGTGGTGTAGGAGATGTGAAGAGTCCCCAGGGCAGAATGTATTTTCAGAGTAAGGGTAGGCACGCGGGCACACGCGTGACACACACACACACACACACACACACACCTGATTATTTATAAATCAATATTTGTAACTTAAAATTTTTAATGAAGGAGAAAAAGCATTTGTGGTCTGTGTTTCTGTCCACTCACACCCTCTGGACTGCCTCACAGACCCTGGTGAGGCATGAATGAGGTTAGGAGAGGGACTGGCCCCGATTATTGCTTGGGAAACAGAACTGGCTCAACCAAATCCGACTTTCCGATTAGCAGCCCTCGATGGTGCTTTTCCCCAGTGCCTCAGAGTATCGGGGAGCTTCTGGGGGTTTGTTTGCCTTTTTTTCCAAGACATGGTTCTCTATGTAACAGACCTGGCTTTCCTAGAACTTGAGTTTTAGACCAGGCTGGCCTTGAACTCACAGAGCTTCACCTGCCTCTGCTTCCCAATTGCTGGGACTAAAGGCGTGCGCCTCCAAGCCCTGCTACTTGTTTGTGTTTTGAATTGAGGTCTCACACTGTGGCCCAGGCTGGCCTGGAATACACAGATGCTTCAAATCCTGCCTCCATTCTAGTTAAAGGAATCTTTGAAAAAAAAAATTTGAACATTTTATTGTCATTGAACACTCAGAGAAGTACTAACAGTGGCATCTACTGTCAACCAATATTCAAATTTAATCAAATGTCTCAAAAAATAGCTTAGATCTGATGAAATCAGAACTGAAAGCCAGGCGTGGTAGTGTAATCTCAGCACTCTAGAGGCAGAGGCAGGAGGATGGATGGTTGCAAGTGAATGCTGGCCACTCTCGCAGAGAGGACCCTAGTCTGACTTCCAGTGCCTACATAGTGGCTCACAACCACCTTTAACTCCAGGTCTGAGAACTGACACCCTCTGGCCTCCACAGGCTTCAGGCACTTACATGGTACATAGAAAGACATACAGGCAAAATACTCATACACATAAAAATAAAACAAAAGCAAAGCCAGGACCCAGGAAAATCTATCCCTGATTGCCGACTCTTATGGCTGCTTAACCTGTGGTACCCTAACCCCTCTGTTTGCTCAGTTGGTTGCTTGGTTTTAGTCTAGCTAGACAGAAACACGTCCTATGAGATGGCCCTCTAGGGATTTGCGTTTTTGCTTCTTTGATATCATCTAATGGCTCTCTCCATCTCTTGTGCTTGAAGGTTTGACTGGATTCAGCTCCCTCTTGGGGAGAGTCTGACTACCCCATGGCTTCCATGGGCTGCTCACTGCTCCCTCATGCTCACACTGCCTGCTCATCCCTGAGTAGAGACTGAGCACAGGGTTAGGTGACACAGCCATCTTTGTGTAAGTTTCACCCGTAACCATCCCAAGCAACAACTCCATCCTGGGATGTGTTGTGTGTTACCATTATTTCCTGGAGTTGCAAATTCATGATTTTTTTCTTTTTTGATTTTTCAAGACAGGGTTTCTCTGTGTAGCTTTGTAGACCAGGCTGGCCTTGAACTCAGAGATACGCCTGCCTCTGCCTCCCGAGTGCTGGGATTAAAGGCATTCGACACCAATGCCCCGCTTTTTCTCATTTATTGTCTGCAGTTCTTCCATGAAAAAGAGCTTTCTCTAGGCTGGAGAGATGCACTCATTAAGAGCACTTGTTGCTGTTGCCGAGGACCTGGTTTGACTCCCAGCGCCCACATGGTGGCTCACAGCTGTCTGTAACTCCAGTTCCAGGGATCCAGTGCCCTCTTCTGACCTCTGTGGGCACCAGGCACATACAAACATGCAGACAAAACACTCATACACATAAAACTAAAATCTAAAAGAAATTTTTAAGAGAGAGAGACAGCCTGCCCTCCTCTGGGCTGTCTGTTACCTGTTGGGTGGTTGATACAGGAACTTCAGGCTCACTCCCCTTTAAATGAGAAGTTGTTCTCAGAGTCAGTTAATGTAACGCATTGCCCTAGTCAGTAAACCACATTGTTGCCCCACGGACATACAGAGGCCCGTCCACTGGCCCGAAGAGGGGGAGGGGGGCCTGAGGAAAGATGATTGACAGACAGACAGAATGATCAAACTTAAAGCACATTCACACGCACTGGTGTGCACACACACACACACACACACACACACACACACACACACACACACACACACACACACGAGAGAGAGAGGGAGAAGTAGTGGAGGAAAGGAGAATGACAATGCCAGCCCCAGAGCTGGTGAAGCAGAAGTGACGAGTGACCCCCCTCACCGACCTTCTGCAGAGCCAAAGACCCCCTCCTCCCAGGGACAGGCTCTGGAGCCCATGATAAACCAGGCCCTTCCTCACCACAACCATGGCAGCACCAGGCCCCAGAGTAGCCCCCACTCCCGTCCCCCACCATCACCACCAGTGCTTGGAATAGAGCCCGGGGTCTCAGGTGGGCTGGGCCGGTGCTGTACCACTCACTGAGCAACACATAGTCCTGGATTGTTCTGCTTTATTTTGGTTAGAGGGCTGTTGCTGGAGCTCTTTCCAGCCTGGTCCTGCAGTCAATATAGCCCCAAATAAACACATGGATGCCTTATTAATTATAAAACTGCTGGTTGATGGCTAGGGCTTCTTACTGGCTAGCTCTGTCTTAATTACTAACCCATAACTACTAATCTATGTATTTCTACATGGCCTTATCCTACCAGAGAACGCCTGGTGCTTCCTACCTTCCTGGTCTCTACATGGCGTCTCTTTCCGAGGCCTCCCTCTGCCTTCCTCTCTCAGCCTTCTCCTGGTCTGGTTGCCCCACCTATCTTCCTGTCTGGCTATTGGCCAAACAGTGTTTGTTCATCAACCAATAAGAAAAATATAGAGAAGGACATCCCCATCATGGGACAGTGTCCCTGTGGAGACCACTCAGGCCTTGAACTTGTGGTGAGCCTCCTGCCTCTGCCTCCAGAATACTGGCATCTGCCACAATGCCATCAGACAGCCTATACTCTGAAGAGGTGGTTCAGCAGTTAAGAGCACTTGTTGCTTTTCCATCACACCAAGGTTTGATTCCCGGCATCCTCGGCTTACAACTGGCTGTAACTCTTGTTCCAGAGGCTCCAATGCCCTTTTCTGGTTTCCTCCGTCGCCAGGTACAATGTGGTACACATATATACATTTAGGCAAAACAGTCACATCCATACAATAAATCTAAAAAACATTTTAGATGCATTTCTGAGCTGGGACACTGCCTGTAGGTAAAGTGCTGATCCCACAAGGCCTGAAAACCTGAATTCCGACCCAGCACCCGTATAAAAGCCATTCACAGCAAGAGGCACCATGTGGGTGCTGGAAACTGAACTCTGGTCCTCTGGAAGAGCAGCCAGTGCCTACAAACCTCCATCTCCAAGTTTTAATGCAGCGGTTCTAAAGCGAGCAATGAGCTCCTGTTGCTCCCGCAGAGGGCTCAGGTCCCCGGCACCCACATGATGGCTCTCAACCGTCACAACTCCGGTTCTAGGGGAGCCAATACCCTCTTCTGGCCTCCATGGGCACCAGACACTTATGTGGTCCACTTAACATACAAGGAGGCAAAACAGTCATAGACACAAAAGAGTAAACTTAAAAAGTGGGCAAACAAGCATGTGTGGTTGGTGAGCATCTTGGTTTTTCATTTCATTGTCTTTGATGTGCTGGGAAAAGAGCCAACCAGAAACCACAGATACACTAGTCAAGCACCCTGCCACTCATCCTCAGTGGGTAAACTGGTCTCCATCTTTGTTCTGGGTGTGACAGAAAAGGCTAAGTATGTAGAAAATTCTAACGGAGGTTCACACTTCTGCTAGATTGTGTGGCCCCAGATCTGTAAGTCAAGGACCTAGTCATAGGACACAGCTTAGATTGGTCTCTTGGGCCTATTGCAAGAATTCTGACCAATTCTGTCAGGGCCTGTAAAAGTTACTAAGTGGAAGTTTGGCCTCCACCAAGCAAGCAGGCAGGCAGATGCTGGCCGAGGATGTTGTGATGCCCCAGCAATTGGAGGCCCAGTGGACCGGCGGAAAGCAGTGGGCAACAGGGATCAGCACATCTAGGTTTCAGCACTGCATTTGGTCACAGGGATTAGGAGAAATGCCCTGGGCCTTGTACACAAAGGGGGAGGGGAGGCAGAGGCTGGATAGAAGGCTCAGCAGGGAAGAGCGTGAGTGGCTTGGTGGAGAGTCTTCTCAGCGGGAGTCAGTGCTGGAAGACGGTGTGGGTGGGTTTTGTAGAGATGGAGCCCAGGGCTGGGCACATCATTAGGCATTTTGAGTTGAAATTAGTTGTTTAAGTTTTCCCTTTCTCTTGAGAGAGTTTAGATAGGATCTAAACCTAAAACCTGGCCTCACACCTTCCTATACAGCAGAGTCTGGCCTTAAACTACTGACCCCACCCTCCGACTCCTACCCTTGTCCTGAGGATTAGATAGGGCTCACTTTCCAGGCAAGAACTATATTATCAAGCTTTATCTCTAGTCCCTTTTTTAAATTTTTTAAATTTTATTTATTTATATACTTATTTATTTTGATAAAGGGTTTCTCTGTAGCTTTGGAGACTGTCCTGGAACTCACTCTGTAGACCAGGCTGGCCTCGAACTCACAGAGATCCTCCTGCCTCTGCCTCCTGAGTGCTGGGATTAAAGGCGTGCACCACTGCCACCCGGCTCCCTTTTTCTTTTTTCTTTTTTTGAGACAGTATCTAGATAAGTTTTCCAAGCTTTGATCACAAGCTTTGATCTGTAGCCCAGGCTGGCCTTTCCTTTGCAATACTGCAGGACTTTGCAACAGCTGTGTGGGAAGTCCCATGTCTTCAGGGCTCTTTCTTCATACTGTTTACTGTTCATCATAAAAAAGGCTAGGCTGGGGTGTGTAGTCAGGAGCACACCCATGCTCAAGGCTCTGCCTTCCAACCCCAACATGCAAAAACAAAAATGTTCAAAGTCTTTTTATAGACGTCGTCCAGTTCTCTCCGGGGGGGGGGAGGTGCGGGGGGGGGAACTAGTAGAGTACAGGGTTTCCTTGTATAGTCCTGGAAGATGCCCAGCCCCCAAGATCAACCACCACTAGGCCCTTGGGAGGTCGCTTACCAGTTTGTTGCCTGCTGGGGTTTACTGGAGAGTGCTGTCAGACACCTTTACCTTTGGTGTATTTTTAGATGTTAATGGTTTAACGATGGGCAATTGGCATTCTAGAATGTGATCATTTCCGCTTGAGGGTCACCAGACTAGGGACAATGACATCTAACACTTTAGGAGTCAGCATGTACTTTACCCTTGGGATAACTTGTTTCCTTATTCTTTGAAAAATAAAACAGCAATTGAAAGACAGTCCTTTGGGAGGCAGGGACAACTCATCGGCCAATTGGAGACCAGCTTTGGCTACATGAGGAGTCCTTTTCTCAAAACTGAAAACCACAACAATGGCTAAAGATAATCATGGGAAGGTCTGGTCTGGCCTGCCAAGATTTGCTGCCCATGTCCTTAGCTGTGTCTGTTGGGGTGACAGCATTAAACCTGAATGGGCAGTGAGTTCGAGGCCAGCCTGGTCTACAAGGTGAGTTTGGGACAGCTAGGACTGTTACATAGAGAAACCGTGTCTTGAAAAAAAAAATAAAACAAAACAAAACAAAAAACCATACACAAAAAAATCTGAGTGGCCAGAACAGCTCCCAGCAAGCCTTGTTGGTTGGCACAGCCCCTTCAGGTGAAGCTTCTCTTGCTGTTTAAGGGCGATGGCCTTTTCAGGCCACTAAAGTGGCATTCAGTTGGTCTTCCAGTTAACCGACTAATTGTGTATATATTTTAAATATAATCAATAGGTTTCTTTCCTCCCCATTATAGGTTTCTCAGCCGACACAATAAGCCGGATCAGGCCCAATTGAAAAAGCATAACCACAGGTTTATTTGAGCAAAGCATCTCCTGGGTAGATTCTGCAGTCCCAGAGATCTAGGCTGGAGAAGTCACACAGCCAAGCAAGGAGATTATATAGCTTGTAGGGGAGGAGTGATGACATGCCTGCCACAAGCTGGGTCTGTGCCCAGTGTGGTCAAAAGCTGAGTGCTTAGGCGGGGACCTGGGCTGCTGGCAACTTCAGGGGAGGATGCTGCAGTGGCCACCAAGAATTTGGAATTGGAATATTTTTTTTTTTTTTTTTGGCATTCTTTCCTTTGTTCAGAGACTCTCTGAGTGGGTGGGTTTGGAGAGAGAGAGACAGGAATGGGGCTTTCCGGATCATGCAGGGTCAAGCCGGAGGTTCCAACCCAATGATGGTATCTGCATTTATCCTTTGAGAATTTCATACAGGTCTACAGCATATTCCGGTCATTACCTGCTCCCTGGTCCACCTCTTCCCTGAACCCACACATCTCCCGCCCCACTTTTCCTTTTCTTTCTTTCTTTCTTTCTTTCTTTCTTCTTTCTTTCTTTCTTTTTTTTTTTTTTTTTTTTTTTTTTTGGTTTTCAAGACAGGGTTTCTCTGTGTAGCTTTGGAGGCTGTCCCGGCACTCGCTCTGTAGACCAGGCTGGCCTCCAACTCACAGAGATCCGCCTGCTTCTGCCTCCCGAGTGCTGGGATTAAAGGCGTGCGCCACCAACACCTGGCAACCCCACTTCTCCTTTTCAAATTATTTATTTAATGTGTGTAGATGTTTTGTCCACATGTTTATAAGCGCATCATGTGCACGCCTGGTGCTCTCAGAGACCAGAGGACAGCATAGACCACCCCCCACCCTTTGAAATGGAGCAACAGACAGCAGTGAGCCCCCATGTGGTTCGGGGAATGGAGTGTGTGTCCTCTGGAGGAGCAGCCGGTGCTCTTAACCTCTGATCACCTCTCCAGCTGCCACTGCCCCACCCAAACTGTTTTTGTTTATTTATTTTGTTTTTTTGAGAAGGATGTCTCTATGTCCTGGCTATCCTGAATCTCTCTCTCTCTCTCTCTCTCTCTCTCTCTCTCTCTCTCTCTCTCTCTGTAGACCAGGCTGGCCTCAAACTCAGAGATCTGACTGCCTCTGCCTCCTGAGTGCTGGGATTAAAGGCGTGTGCCATCACTGCTCAGCATATATTTTTTCTGTGTATTTATTTTTATTCTAAAATATGTATTCACTTTCTTATCCCCCCACACCCCTCCCTACTGCTGGGAATTGAGCCCAGGACCTCCCCATGGTAAGCCACTCTTTATCCATAAGCTACATCCCTTTCTCCTGATATTATCTTTAAAAACAGGTTTGGGTTTTTTAGATTGTGTGTGTGTGTGTGTGTGTGTGTGTGTGTGTGTGATGGGTATGTGAGGGTGAATTCAGGTGCCCACTGGGGCCAGAAGCCAAAGGCATCCTATCGTCCTTTAAGAAAAGGCCTCAAAGCCAGATGTTGGTGGCACACGCCTTTAATCCCAGTACTTGGGAGGCAGAGGCAGGTGGATCTCTGTGAGTTGGAGACCAGCCTGGTCTACAGAGCAAGTTCCAGGACAGCCTCCAAAGCCACAGAGAAACCCTGTCTCGAAAAAACAAAAAACAAAAAGCAAGAAAAGGCCTCACTAGGCTACACAAAGAAACCCTATCTTGAAAGAGAGAGAGAGAGAGAGAGAGAGAGAGAGAGACAGATAGAAAAAGAAAAGGTCTCACTCTGTAACCCAGGGTGGCATAGAACTTAGCATGTAGCCCAGGCTAGCCTGCCTCCGTCTTCCCCATGCAGGAGTTACAGGTTGGGGGCCTCCATGCCTGGATGCAGAGTGAGTTTTCATCTGTGAAGCCATCTGCTACTGTGCCCGCCAGAGCCCCTGAGACAGGATTCCCCTGTGTCTTGTGCTGTGACTCAGCTCAAAGCAGTTGTTTTCTGAGGGAGTAGCCCATTGGATTGCCAGGTGAAGGTCCCTATGGGCACTTTATCGTTTGCATTTGCTCAGCCCTTTGAGAATTACCAATCATGTCTATGTTTTTAAGCCCGGCAGCAGGGCATGGTGACAAATGCCTGAAATCCCAGAACCCTGAAAGGAGAGATTCAAGGATCAAGAATTGGAGGCCAGTATGTCTCACACGGCGAAGTCCAGGCCAACATGGACACAGGAGAATTTGTGTTTAAAAAAAAAGAGCCAGGTGGTGGTGGCACATGCCTTTAGTCCCAGCACTCAGGAGGCAGACACAGGTGGATCTCTGTGAGTTCAAGGACAGCCTGGTCTACAGAGCTACAGAGAAACCCTGTCTTGAAAACACCACAAAAAAAAGAAAAAAGAAAGAGAAGAATCCCTCATGGGTATACCTAGTCCCTTGGGTTTTAGTTAATTCCAGATGTAGTGAAGTGAAAGCCATTCCATCCCTTGTCAACTTGGCACAAAACCATAACTCCTTATGTCATGCTTAATTTCCAAACAAAAACAATAACCAGGTCATAATTATGCCTAACATAACTATTCCATGCACAATTACAAATGCGTTACATATTTAAGCACCCAGAGTAACTACCCATTGTACAACCACAAAATACATTACAAATTTTAGAATAGGTGGCAATGTCCCTTCAGGGACAACTTAAATATTATGACCACTGATATTCGCTTAGTTGACATTACATAACATGATAAAGAAATCCAGGAAAGAGCACACAAATATCTGTCAGTTGGTTAAATTTACCACAGCGCACCCTTTCCTTGTCAGTTTACCCAGAGATGTCAAGAGCAACCAACCAGCACAGTCACTTTCCACAAATTGTCAAAAAAAAAAAAAAAAAGTTTCTTTTGGGTTCTTTTTGGATTTTTCTTTTCTTTTTTTCTCTTTTTTTTTTCTTTCTTTTTTTTTTTTTTGGTTTCTCAAGACAAGGTTTTTCTGTAGCCCTGGCTGTCCTGGAACTCACTGTAGACCAGGCTGGCCTCGATCGCACAGAGATCCACCTGCCTCTGCCTCCCGAGTGCTGGGATTAAATGCGAGTACCACCACCACCAGGCCAGACGACAACTTTTGGGAGTCAGTTTTCTTTTTCTACCATGAGGATCCCAGGGATCAAACTCAGATAGTCAGGCTTGGTGGTGAGTACCTTAACCTATGCTGCCCACCTGGGAGAAGTGTTCTATTAGGTCTAATGCTGCTCCAAGGGAGGCAACACAGGAGATTTCTTCCCAGCTCATTCACCGGGAACCTGAAGAGCTCTTAAGAGCTCTGGCTGTTCAATTCCCAGCAACCACAAGGTGGCTTACAACCATCTAGAATGAGATCTGATGCCCTCTTCTGACAGGCATACATGCAGGCAGAACACTGTATACATAATAAATCTTTTTTTTGAAAAAAACAGTACAGCCAGGCGTTGGTGGCACACGCCTTTAATCCCAACACTTGGGAGGCAGAGGCAGGCGGATCTCTGTGAGTTCGAGACCAGCCTGGTCTACAAGAGCTAGTTCCAGGACAGCCTCCAAAGCCACAGAGAAACCCTGTCTTGAAAAACCAAAAAAGAAAAAAAAAAAAAAAAAAAAAAAAAAAAAACGGTACAACTGTTTCAAACAGCCCTGGCTGGAGACATACCTCCAGGGTCTGGCGCAACCAGCTGTGGTTGTGAAGTTCTCTCAAAGCTCTCTGGGGCCGGCAGAGGGTGGTCTGGCTGCTAGCTGACTGACAGTTCCTTTGCTCCAGGCAGCTAGAGTCCCATGCCTGTGGTTTAGGGAGTCAGACTGTCCTGTGCCGGCTTCAATTACTTACAGGAAAAGGAACATCAGACATACCTGAGGTAGGAATGCAAAAAACATTATAATCATTCATGACTTCTAAGATTTTAACTGTATGGAAGGGCAGTTAACACTCAGGCCACACAGTTCCCAGTCCTGGGGCGGCCTCACGTGGAGAGCCTGAATCCTGTGAGAACTCCAGGGCTGAGGCCTGGGCAGGATCAAAGTCTGCCTGGATTCCAGCCTGCTCCAGCAGATTGCCCCTGAGGGGAGGGTGACGTGGGATGATGGTGGTTTTGCTCCACTTTTGGCGTGTGGATGAAGGCTGCCTGGGTGATGATGACATGTGTGTGGAGTAAACGTCTTTGTAAATCACTTCCTCATCACAGGATGGTAACGGTGGGACAGTAGTTGTTTGTTTTATTTTTTGAGACAGGGTCTCACTATGTAGCTCGGGCTGTCCTGGAACTCTCTGCAGACCAGGCTGAACTTGAATTCACAGAGATCCACCTGCCTCTGCCTCCCAAGTGTTGGATGCTGGACCAGGGGTGTGTACCACCATGCCAGACTGGTTTGTTTGTTTGTTTGTTTTTTTCATGGAAAGGAAATGGGAATTGAGTGGGGGCGGGGAGACGGAGGAGAGAGAACAGACAGGGATCAGTCTGCCTCTTCAGAAAGATGGCGGAAAGAGAGAGCGGCCCTTGGGTTTTTGAGAGATCTTATGTATCTCAGAACTAGCTGCACAGCTGAAGAGAACCCTGAACTTCTGACCCTCCCCCCTGTCCTTCCCAAGTGCTGAGATGGCGGGCATGCCCTTGGCAGTGCTGTGTAAACAATCCCAGGTTTTCTGCGTGCCCAGGCAAACACGGTACCACCCACCCCGAGCCCCTTGTGAGTGGGTCAATCTCATGCCTCGAGCCTGAGCTGGTACCAGAAAGGGGGTCTGACCACCCCAGGGTGGGGGCAGTTTGGATCATGGAAGGAAGGGGAGGGAACACAGAAGAGACCTTTGGATAAATGAATGACTGATCATTTACAAGAATGATTGACTGTTTACAAAGAGCTGTAAGGCAGGTGAGGAACTGAACATGCAAGATTGTCACTCACACCTGAACACAGTCAGGTGCTAAGTCTTTTGAAGAGCAACTTATATAAAAAGAATATCACACATCATTACCTCTCTGTGAGAGTCAGAGGTGCTTTCATAGATGAAAAGGAAGAAAACAAGCCGGGCGGTGGTGGCCCACACCTTTAATCCCAGCACTCGGGAGGCAGAGGCAGGCGGATCTCTGTGAGTTCGAGGCCAGCCTGGTCCACAGAGTGAGTGCCAGGATAGGCTCCAAAGCTGCACAGAGAAACTCTGTCTCGAAAAATCCAAAAGGAAAAATAATAATAATAATAATAAGAGCAGTCAGCACTCTTAACTGATAAACCAGCCTCTACTTCCAGAATATTTTTCTTTTGGTTTTTTGAGACAGGGTTTCTCTGTGGAACATCCTGGCTGTCCTGGAACTAGCTCTTGTAGACCAGGCTGGCCTCGAACTCACAGAGACCCACCTGCCTCTGCCTCCCGAGTGCTGGGATTAAAGGCGAGCGCCACCACCGCCCGGCTTTACCTCCAGAATCTGAGTCATTCCTGTTCCCAGCATACTGTAACCCCGATCGATCAAGTGTTAAGATGGACTATGTGCAGTGCAGACCCATCAGAGTAAAAAGTCTCAAGTTCTGACAGGGGTGCAGCTTGACAACTTTAGAGGCATCTCTGTAAATTCAAGGACAGTCTTGAACTCAATGCATTCCAGGCCAGCCAGGCTACAGAGTGAGACTCTGTCTCAATAAACAAACAAATAAAGCAAGCAAGCAAGCAAGCATGTACTGGCTGGTCTTCCAGATGACCCAGGTTTAATGTCCACTAATACAGCCTATAGCCACAGGTCCAGGTGATCTCACGCCCTCTTCTGGCCGCTATGGGAATTGCATGCACGTGATCCTCATGCCAGCAAATTATCCATTACACCTGAAAACATTATTTTCTTGTTTGTTTCTGTTTTGAGATAGGGTCACACTATTTATCCCAGACTGTGCCTCAAACTTACAGGGGTTCACCTGCCTCTGCCTCCTAATGTGTGCTACCTCACCCAGCTAAAACATTCTTTTAAAGTCGAATGATTTTAAATTCTTATTTGTGTGTGTGTGTGTGAGTGAGAGAGAGAGAGAGAGACAGAGACAGAGACAGAGACAGAGAGAGACAGAGAGAGATGAAGCTCAGAAAATAAAGTCTACCAAGCCATCAGGCCTGGTGGCAAACGTTTGCCTTTCCAGGATGAACCAGGTCACCAGCTCCTACTCTCCTGTGTTCATCCTGTTACCTTCCCCTGTCCCCCATCTTGCCAGTTAGAGACGGGACAATTCCAAATGGAGAAAAGTCAATCAATCAAATGGTTAAGGAAAATGGAGGTTGGAGAAAACAGCTTTCCTGTTGGGGAAGGGACACAGTGCTGAGAATGTTCCGTAGCTTCCCTCTGTCTATAATCACCTATGGCTAAGTTGCCTGGCCTAAAGTTACAATTTAAACATTGTTTGAGATTTATTTATTTTATGCATATGTGCTTTGCCTGCATGTGCCATGTGTGTGCCTGGTGCCCCAGAGGTCAGGAGAATATAGCAGACAAAGATGGAGGAAAAACATCCACACACATAAATTTGAAATTTACTTTAAAAACAAAACAAACTAAAAAAACCAGATAATGTCAGTCTGTTTTCCCCAGCAACCACTAGAGCTCTTCAAGGAAGAATGAGGCTTCCCAAGGCTCCTCTCTCCAGGCCAGAATGTCCATGGGCCAAGTCTTGTGTTGCCAAGCACAGCTTCTGTGCATTCCTGAGCGCAGGGGCTGTGTCCTGTCCAGGACCTGGAGAGATGGCTCAGTGGATCAGAGAACTCACTGCCTGTTCTTTCCAGGTTCAGTCTCCAACACCCACACGGCAGCTCACAGCTGTCTGTAACTCCAGGGTCTGATGCCCTCACAAAAACACACTTGCAGGCAAAAGACCATTGCATATAAAATAAAGAAGTTATTTTAAAAAGAAGAAATAAAATTGAGGTGTTGTTTTCTTGTTTTTGTTTGTTTTTGAAATGGGTGCCTTGTGTCCCAAGCTGGTTTCAAACTATGTTAAGTATCACTCGGCACTCCTGATCCTCCTGCCTCTACTCCCAAATGCTGGGATTACAGGAATGCACCACTATGCCAGTCTAGGAGTATTGCTTTAAACTTTATCTGGTGTGGGACACTGAGCCCAACCCAAACACATTTTTGAGACAACAGTGTACTCTGGTTCAGGCTGTCCTCAAACTCATCTCCCTGCCTGAGTGCTGGGATTACAGGTGGGAACCACTGTCTTCACTCCCTGAAACACTTCCTGTGTGGGCGCTTGGAGGCCAGGGACCTATGACTGGTGTGTCTTCCTCAACAGCATACCACCTTTAACAAAAACCTGTATCAAAGTTCTTTGAAAGTATCCTGGCGCTGGAGAGATGGCTCAGAGGTTAAGAGCACTGACTGCTCTTCCAGAGGTCCTGAGTTCAATTCCTAGCAACCACATGGTGGCTCAGTCATCTATAATGGGATCTGGTGTTCTCTCCCACATGGAGGCAGAATGTTGTATACAATATAAATAAAATCTTTAAAAAGAAAAAAAAAAAAGAAAGAAATTATCCCTTTAATCCTAGCACTAGAGAGGCAGAGGCAGGCAGATCCCTGAGTTCTAGGCTAGCCTGATCTTAGATGGAGTTCCAGCACAGTCAGAGATACAAAAATTTTTTTGAAAGTTTCCTAGGTGTGCATTCCCACCCCTTTCACCCTCCACTCCCTACTGGTCTCTTCCCCACATTCCTTTGTTTTACTTTGGTGTTCAGACTGCTGGGAAGGCTACTTATAGCATGACCTTATCTGATCCTTCTGACTCTACCTCCCCAAATGGCAGGGTTTGTGCCACCATGCAGTTTATTTGGTGCCGGGACGAAATCCATAGCTACTGGTAGGCTAGGCAAGCACCCTACCATGGAGCAACCATGCCCTGCCCTTCATCTAAAGTTAGGGTGTCTGGGACACTCCAGGGTGCTGTGAGTCCATCCACCAGTTACCTGGGATGTTTACAGAAATGCTGAGGTTTAACTCCCCAATGTTGAAGGGATTTGATGCAGAGAATTTAGCACCTGCCTTGGGGGCGGGGAGGCGGGCTGGAGATGGCTCAGCACTCACTGCCACCCTTGTGCAGTGGGTACTTCCAAGATGCACTACCTGACCTCGGGCTAACTTCTACCAAACTACACTGTGCCCTTATGCAACCTGTCATGCTTGCCAACAGCCATCACAAATAACCAGCGGGTGTACGAAGCTTGCCTTATCTTTACAAATTGCCTGCCTACTCACAGGCGGTGGCACACACCTCTAATCCAGCATTGGTGGAGGGGATGGAAGTGTGTGCTCCAGCAAAGGCACAGTTGATAGCCTGGTCTGCAAAATTCTAGGACAGGCTCCAAAGCAATGCAAACCTGTCCTGAACGCCCCCTCCCAACTGTCTAATCACTCAACTTTGAATTGTGTCTGGACTGTGACCCATACCAATCTCTTGCACAAGAACAAGACAGTAACTCAAGAGGGCCTGAGCTCCTAACTCCTTATGATGCCTGTGGACTAGTAGGGCAGACACTTTCGTGGTGCACACACCAGCCAGGTTAAAACTGTTTTGTAATTATTGAAAGCCTTTACTTCCAAAAATTCTCTTCACCCCCCACTACCCAGATACCAATCAATTCAGGGTTAAGAGTATTATTTTTTTTATTATAATCTTTCAGAGAAAACCAAGGCAATGTCAGTATTTCAGGGAGACAAGATTTCATCGCACAATTCAAACAGGAGAGTAGAGTCAGCAGCCACCATGTCCAGACGATGTGACCAAGCATCAACAGCTGTTGACACAGCAAAAACTAAGTCCTGAAAATCAAAAAGGGACACGTCTTAGACCTCAGAATAACCCAGGCTAGCCTAACAACGTCACTATGGACAGCACCGAGACAGGCATACCTGTAGACAACTCTTAAGTACTCTTAAGTACCTGGTAGTCACAGATCACACAGAAGTGAGGTAAGCCATGGAGAAAGCAGCAAACCGCATTCCTCCCGACCACAAGCCAAACCCATTACACTCCACCCAAGTTGCCCTTAGTAGTCAGGGCCTGTTTTATTACAGCAATAGAAAGTGAACTGCAACACTCACCACCACAGCAAGGAGAAAGTGCTTGCTCTCCACCAGAGACTGGCATGACTGGGCAGGCAGTCACACCATCCTGGGTCACGTCTAAGAGCAGATTCCACCTTAGGCTGGGTTCCTCAGGTCAGGCCACAATCTAGGTTTTCAGAGCTCACTCTAGAGATGAAAACAGGATTATCAGTGACAGCAGCAGGTACCAGCGACGTACCTCAGTAAAGCCAGAACATACACAGCTTCTGGAATACCGGATTCCATGCCAAGGAAGTGTAGGTAGTACACCCAGAATAAAGATTCAGGCTCCTCAAGTGAGTCAGATTTATAGTTGACATCAGAACCAGCGTCAGAGACTCTAGTCTGTGAAATCATCACTCCCAATTGAGGGAGACCCGAACCAGAGGCAGTAGGGAAGAATATAGCAAAAGGCCAGGGAACACTATAGTCTGAGAATCCAGCAAGAGGACTGAGAACTGGCTCAGCGATTAAGAGCACTGGGGTTATACTCTCAGGATCCACATGGCAATTTGCAACCGCCTGTAATTCCAGTTACAAGGGACCTGACGCCCTTACAGACAAGCGAGCACACAGCATTTTAAAAAGCTCAACAAATGAAAGCAAATGTCAATGCCCATGAAGCCGCCGTGAGGTACCAACCTTTCTGCAGCAGCAAGCGGCCGGTGGGTGTCCTCCAACCCCTAAGGGGAAGCAAAGACACACAAGGAAATCACTCAGCACTCCAGGCCACCAAAGCGCAGACCCCACAGTGCTGCACACCCCGCTCCCGGGGGCGGGCGGTCAGCGCGCTGCGGTGATGGCGTCAGCGAGACACTCAGAATCACCAGAGGTCATCATCGCCGCCGCCCCCGAGGCCGGCCCCTCCACATCCCGCCCCGGGGCTCCTGCCACCTACCATGGTGCGGCCGGGGCCTGCGCGCGAGGACGAGCAGCCTGGGGAGAGAACAGGGCGAGCAGTGAGCAGGCGTGCGCCAGACCCGGGCCGGCCGGGCCCCCTCCTCCCCCGGGCCGGGTCAGTTCCAAGAGTGGCGTCACGGGGACATCGGAAACTCTAGTCTGTAATGCGGTCATCCTGCCCGGCCCTCCCCGCCGCGCCCTCCCCACGGGGCCCCGGGGTACCTGCTACACGAGGCCGGCGCGCGGGGGCCACGACCGCCGCAGAGCGCAGAGCGAGCATCGCCGCCAGCGCGCACAAAGAGACACGTGGCCGCCCGCCTGCGCGCTTTATAGCGGCGCCCGGCCGGGGTCCTGACGCGCACAGTCGTCTGCGGCTGTGCCTGACCCGCTCGCGCTGGCGAATGCGGGGGAGCAAAGCGGAATTGTGTCGCTCACTCTCCTGGGTGGAGAGTCTTGCGTGCCTCGTGAATCCTGCTGATGAATTTCCAACCAAGCAAAAGGAAACTGCAAACAGGCGGCTTAGACGTCCAGGGCGGGATGAGGACCCTGGAGAGCGGGCCGGGTGCGTGCGCGCTCTGCTGCCCGCAGGGTGAGGCTGCAGTGTCCGTGAGTCCTGGGATCCACTCTACCCTGAGGACTCACAGCTCCACCAGCCACAAAAACCCGAATTGGCAGCTCAGCGTCTGCTCTGCATTCTTTTTATTTTATTTTATTTTTTGTTTTTTTGAGACAGGGTTTCTCTGTGGCTTTGGAGGCTGTCCTGGTCTTTTTATTTTTTAAAAAAAGCTTTACTGGGTGGTAAACACTCCTACCCCTAGCACCCAACTGTGTATTCCTGGCTCCATCCTGGGTTCCAGTCATGCGCAGAATTGCAGGCTTCACCCACTACACGCCCAGCCACCTTTGTCACCTTTTTAAAAGATTTAGAAATTACTATTGTGACCGGGCGTTGGTGGCGCACACCTTTCATCCTAGCACTCAGAGGCAGAGGCAGGAGGGTCTCTGTGAGTTCCAGGCCAGCCTAGTCTACAAGAGCTAGTTCCAGGATAGGCTCCAAAGCTACACAGAGAAACCCTGTCTCGAAAAACAAAACAACAACAACAAAAATCTCTTGTAAGGTTGGATGTGGTGGCACAGGCCTCTGATCCCAGCATTTGGGAAACAGACGCTGGTAGATTTCTGTGAATTTGAGGCCACTCAGGGCTACACAGAGATCTTGCCAAAAAAAAAAAAAAAAAAAAAAAGTTTTGTTTTGTTTTCGAGACAGGGTTTCTCTGTGGCTTTGGAGCCTGTCCTGGAACTAGCTCTTGTAGACCAGGCTGGTCTCAAACTCACAGAGATCCACCTGCCTCTGCCTCCTGACTGCTGGGATTAAAGGCATGTGCCACCAATGCCCGGCTAAAAAACTTTTTTAAATCTAAGAATCCCATAGTAACTGTATGTTTCATAAATTTCTTAGTTCCTAGAAGCCCGGGTACCACCTGGGAGCAATGTGGGAAGAGACTGCTTTCAACTCCAGACTGTGTACATGTTCAGGCCAGAAATGACTACTAATGGTCTGGTATGGCTTAGCAATAAACTGCTTCTGTAATGAGCAATTCATGAACATAATTGCCCTGGCCTCAAGAATGATTTTGGGTCATTAACTATCACTGATGACTTCTTTACCCCAGGATGGCCTTACATTTGCTATGTGTGAACAAGCTGGGATTACAGGTGGTGGACACCAGGCCCAAATAAGTGATTTATTCTCAGTGGATCTGGGGACAGTTTTAGGGCCTCATGCATGCTAAGTGGTCATTCTGTCACTGAGCTACATTCCCCAGCTCTCAGAGGATGTCATTGCACCAATACCATGGAGATCCATGGAACAAGAGGCTTTCAGGCCAGCACTTATTTTCCATATTTTCTGCCTGCTCATTCAGGCCTTGGACATGTTAGGTCAGTGGTCTGTTATTTCACCTGGCTTACTGCCTGGAAAGAGGAGTGGGGATAGAGTGAGTGTGTATGATAGTTTGTGCCTATAATCCTAGCATTTGTAAGGCAGAAGCAGTTCAAGGCCAGCCTGGTCTGAAACAGTCAGTTCCAGCACAGCAAGGGTTACAAGACTCTCTCTCTCTCTCTCTCTCTCTCTCTCTCTCACACACACACACACATACACACACTCACTCCTTCCCCGCCCCCCCCGAAAGAAAAAGATAGCCAGATTTGGTGTGGGGTGGAAAAGTGTGCAGTCTCAGCTAGGGGCTTCAGGGAAGTCCAATAGCCCAGGCAACTCTGGTGAAGATCTTATAAAGAGCCAAGTGTGAAAAAGGAAGACTGATCTCAGAGTCTGAGGCCAGGCAGGACTACATAGCAAGATTCTGTCTCAAAAATAAAGGAAGCCTTAGAAAAGTGGCTCGGTAGTTCCGTGATGAAGCCCTGGTCTAGTGCGCCATGCTCTAGAGCTGCGGTTCTCAACAGTCTGACTCTGTGAACCTTTAATACAGATAGTGAATCCCACAGCCATAAAAATATTTTATTTCTGCTTCATAACAGTAATTTTGCCGTTATGAATCATAATATTAACATCTGTGTTTTCCGATGGTCTTAGATGACCCCTGTGAAAGGGTCCTTTGATCCAAAAGGGATCATGGCCCACAGGTTGAGAAACACTGCTCTAGATTCAGCCCCCTGGGGGTGGGGGTGGGGGTGGGGGGTGGAGTTCATAGCTGTCAGAGCCCCAGGATGCCCGTTACTCCTGATCCCCCAAATATTTCCATCACCACTCCTACTTCTCCCCAAAATGAGCCCTATCCATAAGAGCGAACACCTGAAACACAGAAAACCCACACCTAAATCCTGACAAAATTCCCCAAATACCTATTGTGCTCACCACAGAACCGGGGAGCTAACCCACATAACCCAGACTCACGACCCCTCCCAACATACACACTGACAAAACATACTTGTAACAGTTTATTGTGAATATTTAGGTTATAAAAGTTTTTTTTCCTAACTTTGTAGTGTTGCAAAGAAAACAATCTCCACAGGGTGGCAGTGTTGATCTGTCTGGTGGCAAGAAATTGCCATCTCTACAGAACTTTTAGATTAAATGCAAGGAACATATGGGTCATACCATAAAACTACAGGTAACGAGGACAAGCAGGTGTTACAGATTTAGTACAGGAGACTAAAGCTAGGTGATACACAGTGCAAAGAAGTGTTTGAGAGCCAGTCTGTCTCAGAGACGACTGCAGTGACAAGGAACCTCATTAACAACTCCAGCTGCTCGATACAGGCACCAGACTCTGAGGTTCTCTTGGGTCCCTGAGCAGCAGGACCAAGTCCTTCCCGGCCAGTGGAACACAACCCTAAAGAATCCTTTAAATTGCACACATCTTTAGTTCAAGAACAAAGGCCCCTTGCTCTGTTAAGAATAAAATACTGACACAGATAAGCTGGCAATGTTAACGTGAGTATAAAGAATATAAACATAGAAAATTTAACAGTCAACTTAATTACCTTACAAAAGGCTGTAACTTTAGCAGGAACTGGGGGTGAAGGGCTAACTAACCCTGACGGCAACCAGTGCAAAGGCAGTCCTCAAGTGCCACCAGTCTGTGTCCGAGGGGACACCGGGAGAGCAAGCAGGGCCTCTCGCTCTAATCCACCTCCTCGATGGTGGGTCCCGACCCGGAGCCTCCCTTGGGCGCCTGGGCCCCGAAGCCGCCCGCCCCGGGAGCACCCGCACCCTGGTAGAGCCCGCTGACGATGGGGCCGCACACCCTCTCCAGCTCCTGCCGCTTGTGCACGAACTCCTCCTTGTCGGCCAGCGTGTTGGCGTCCAGCCAGGAGATGACCTCCTGACACCCGTCCAGCACCTTCTTCCTGTCGGCCTCGCTGATCTTGCCCTTGAGGCCCTCGTCCTCCACGGCGCTCTTCATGTTGAAGGCGTAGGACTCGAGCGCGTTCTTGGCCGCCACCCTCTCGCGCTGCACCTCGTCCTCGGCCTTGTACCTCTCGGCCTCCTGCACCATGCGCTCGATCTCCTCCTTGCTCAGCCGGCCCTTGTCGTTGGTGATGGTGATCTTGTTGGCCTTGCCGGTGCTCTTGTCGGTGGCCGTGACGTTCAGGATGCCGTTGGCATCGATGTCGAAGGTCACCTCGATCTGGGGCACGCCCCTGGGCGCCGGCGGGATGCCGCTGAGCTCGAAGCGGCCCAGCAGGTTGTTGTCGCGCGTCATGGCCCGCTCGCCCTCGTACACCTGGATCAGCACGCCGGGCTGGTTGTCCGAGTAGGTGGTGAAGGTCTGCGTCTGCTTGGTGGGGATGGTGGAGTTGCGCTTGATGAGCGCCGTCATCACGCCGCCCGCCGTCTCCAGACCCAGCGACAGCGGCGCCACGTCCAGCAGCAGCAGGTCCTGCACGTTCTCAGACTTGTCCCCCATCAGGATGGCCGCCTGCACCGCCGCCCCGTAGGCCACCGCCTCGTCCGGGTTGATGCTCTTGTTGAGGTCGCGCCCGTTGAAGAAGTCCTGCAGCAGCTTCTGCACCTTGGGGATGCGCGTGGAGCCGCCCACCAGCACCAGGTCGTGGATCTGCGCCTTGTCCAGCTTGGCGTCGCGCAGCGCCTTCTCCACGGGCTCCAGCGTGCCGCGGAACAGGTCCGAGCACAGCTCCTCGAACCGCGCCCGCGTGATGGACGTGTAGAAGTCGATGCCCTCGAACAGGGAGTCGATCTCCAGGCTGGCCTGGGTGCTGGACGACAGGGTCCTCTTGGCGCGCTCGCAGGCCGTGCGCAGCCGCCGCACCGCGCGCTTGTTCTGGCTGATGTCCTTCTTGTGCTTCCTCTTGAACTCCTCCACGAAGTGGCTCACCAGCCGGTTGTCGAAGTCCTCGCCGCCCAGGTGGGTGTCCCCCGCCGTGGCCTTCACCTCGAAGATGCCGTCGTCGATCGTCAGGATGGACACGTCGAACGTGCCGCCCCCCAGGTCGAAGATGAGCACGTTGCGCTCGCCCTTGCCCGAGCGGTCCAGCCCGTAGGCGATGGCGGCCGCCGTGGGCTCGTTGATGATCCGCAGCACGTTCAGACCCGCGATCACGCCCGCGTCCTTGGTGGCCTGCCGCTGCGAGTCGTTGAAGTAGGCGGGCACCGTGATCACCGCGTTGGTCACCGGGTGGCCCAGGTACGCCTCGGCGACCTCCTTCATCTTCGTCAGCACCATGGACGAGATCTCCTCGGGGTAGAAGGCCCGCGTCTCGCCCTTGTAGCTCACCTGCACCTTGGGCTTGTCGCCGTCGTTCACCACCTGGAAGGGCCAGTGCTTCATGTCCGCCTGCACCACCGCGTCGCCGAACTTGCGGCCGATCAGCCGCTTCGCGTCGAACACGGTGTTCTGCGGGTTCAGCGCCACCTGGTTCTTGGCGGCGTCTCCGATCAGCCGCTCGGTGTCGGTGAAGGCCACGTAGCTGGGGGTCGTGCGGTTGCCCTGGTCGTTGGCGATGATCTCCACCTTGCCGTGCTGGAACACGCCCACGCACGAGTAGGTGGTGCCCAGGTCGATGCCGATCGCCGTGCTCTTGGCCATGGCGCCGCCGCTGCTCGCTCTCCGCCGCCGGGGTTCGGCGCTCGGCTCCTGCAAGGCTGCGCTCCGCCGCGGGGAAGCTCTGGGGAAGGCGGCTGCTCCCGGCTGAGGGTCAGGAACGCGCGGCTCGGCTGCTCTCGCTGCTCGTCGCTGTCGGCTCGGGCTCCGGGGGGAGCGAGAGATCCCTGTGGGAAGCTCAGGGTGCGTCTGGTGTCCTGCGCGCCGCCCTGCGCCTTTATGGGGCGCCCTCGGGCCCCGCCCGCTCGCCCCTGGGCCAATCCGCGAGCCGGAGGCGGCGGCGGGGACCGGAATCTTCCAGCAGTTTCGCGTCTGGTGGAGCTTCCCCGCCTCCTTTGAGTAATCGGTGCGGAGGGGGCCGCCCCTGTCCAGAACTCTCCAGACACTTCTGGGGTTCGCTGGAGACGCCGGATTCCTGCGGTGGGGGCGGGAGGGGTAGGGAGCGGGACGTGATGGTGTCACCGTTGCCATGGCGACGCACGGTAGCGGTCGCACTGGGCGAAGCTGAGAATGGTCAGCTCTTGGAGGTGCAGGCTGCGAGAGGCGGGTGGGACTCACGCCAGCGAGGGGGTCGGGGTTCTTCTTCTTCTTCGGGGTGGGGGACGCAGAAAGTCTCTCAAAAGAGGCGGGATAACGTTTAGCCAAAAAAGATTGTGATTGGGTCCTGGCTGCGAGTGACAGCGTGCGGGCCTCCTAAGGAATGCCCGTCGGTCAGTTTTTTCCCATTTTAGGTTTTAAAAGTGGACAGGGAGAAGGTCGTAGAGTATAGTTTGTTTGCTTTGGTGTTTTTCTCACCACGGTTCACCTACAAGTAAGCAATAGATCTCCATGAGGAGTCCTCAAGGTTTACGAGAGAAAGTCAGGCTGTAAACACTGGGTTCTCACAATAGGAGGTCCTGTGACCCGAATAAGGAAAGTGTCCCAGGAGCGGGAGGGCAGGGCGGAGTGGCCGATGCCAGCGCTCCGGCACTCCCTTTGCCTCAGGCTGGAGCCTGGCATTAGTAAGTACAAAAACTTTCCACAGCAGCTGGCGGGATGTGGTGGCTGCTCGCACCAGTAGTTTCAGCACTTGAGAGGCTGAGGCTGAGGCAGGCCTGCAGCGCGTCGAACGCCAGCCTGGGTTACAGGGGGAGACCCTGTCTGAACCGTTTTAAAGGATGTAGGGAGTGCCAGCTTGGCTTTTCCTTTGAGTTGCTCTTTGCCTTTGCCGGGCAGCTGTCTTTCTGCTCCTGGCTATGATGGCGATAGTTAAGTGTGGACAGGGTTAACCTGGAGTTCTTTGGTTCTGGTCTGTGCCGCCCCTCACTTCTTGTAGATGGAGAGATGATGTGTTCTGTCCTCTGATAGCATGGCACCTCACAGAGCATTTAAAGCCAAGTGTGAGCCCCCGTGGCAGGGGTGTGGGGACCCGCCTACTAATTTTCTTGTGCTTCATTTTATCCCCTGTTTTGATTATAAATACATTTGTCGTCAGTGATCTTCCCTGCTCCCTGACCCTCTTCCTCCTCCTGTGTAAGGGGTAAAGACCCCCAGGTAGGTACCAGAAATGACAATAGGCTGCTGGTGTGGTGGCCCATGCTTGGGAGGTGCAGGCAGGAGGCTCGAGAGTGTGAGGCTAGCCTGGGCTACCTTAGAGCCTGACTTTCAGAATAATAATGACAACAATGAGTGTGCATTAGAGGGTTAGTTCTAAGGGAACAGTCCCTGGCAGGAAGACTACACACACAAATCTTTTTTTTTTTTTTTTTTTTGCTTTTCATTTTTGTTCCTTGGCTTTTTGTTTTTTGGATAGGGCCTCATGTAGCCAAGGCTGTACTTGGATTTACTGTGTAGTAGTCAAGGCTGGCCTTAAGCCCTCAATTCTCCAGACCAGTACTGGAATTCCAGGCATGCTCAAGCACTACAGGCTACCGAGTGTAAATTGGAGGAGGCAGTTTCTGGGGGGAACCCTGCTTTTGAACACAGCTCCATTGGCATCTGTGTGTGTGTGTGTGTGTGTGTGTGTGTGTGTGTGTATGCGTGCGTATAGGCATGCATAAGTCCATATTAAAATATCTCTTCCTGGAATCCAAGGGCGTTTGACTGTTTGTGCTGTAGTTTGCTGACCTTGGCCAATGCATTGAAGATGTATAGATCCCCTGTTTGTGTTGTTGGCAGGCTGCAACTTGTTTATAGTCAGGACTAATGAATTCAGTTCTAATGAATCACTACCCCGATCAGGTCAAACTGGTTAAACTTCAAGGATTTTTCCATTACTCTGTGCATCTCTACCTGGGGATGCCTCCAGGAGTCCCCACTCTGCTCCCTCCCTCCGGGCCTGCTCACCACCATCTGTGGCCACCAATAGTCCTGGGTTTACTCCTTCTGTCCTGTGAATCAGCAATTCTTAGAATAGGTCTTTAAAAGAGAAATTGAGACAGGCCCTTATTCTGTAGTGAAGGGTGGTCTGGGACTCCATGCCTGAAAGGCTGGCCTCTTCTCTCAACCACACAATGCTAGGGTCCTCGGGAACTGCCACCATCCCCCACCCATGTCCTTTTCTCCACAAGAAGATATTTGAAATTTTGTCTGTCCTTTTAGCCTGGTTGTTTGTGGGGCAGAAGCCCGGTAATAGGTTTAACTGCTGGAAGGGCGGAGGGTCTGAAAGAACGAAGCTTCGGGTAGAATACATGCTTATAGTCCAAGACACTCTGGATTTAATTTCCAGTGCCCCCCCACACACACACACCGAGAGGAGTTTGGTTCATTCTGGACTTGGGTTTTTATTGAGTCCATATTTGGAAGTAACAGAGTTCAGGGTTCCGAGGCTGAAAGGCTGTGAAGGACTTTTAAGGGGTAGGGAGAGCCAGGGGCAGGAGAGGACACCAAGAACGCTCGAGGGGAGAGAAGCTTCCTCAGCCCAAGGCACCAACATCTTTTTGCTCTTTCCTCTTAATTGCAATTTCTCAAAACAGCCCTGTTTTCTCCTCAGTCAGTCCTCATTTTAAAAAGATGATACAATTCTAAGCCTATCCAGAGGAAGTGAAGGGAACAAGTGACGTGAATTCCGGAGGCAGCCTTTTTGTTCTGTTTTTCCTGTTTTTATTTTTGAGATGGTCTCACCACATAGTCCAAGGTGGCTGGAACTCGAGTTGGTTCTCCTGCCTGGGATTCTCAGGTGCTGTTATACAGGCATAAGCACTACACCCTGCTGAGACAGGCATTCTTAAGCAGATTGTAAAGGCTTTGGTGGCAGTAGAGCCCTGGAGATTTCCAGCAAGTGGAAAAACACCATGTGTAGGGGAAGACCCGAGTTTGTGTCTGGAATCTACCTCTTGGTCAAGGTTTTTTTTTTTTTTTTTTTTTTAAACTATGAAGTACTTGAACCAGGTGGTGGTGGCACATGCCTTTAATCCCAACAGGCAGAGCCACGTGGATCTCTGTGAGTTCAAGGCCAGCCTGGTCTACAAGAGCTAGTTCTAGGACAGCCAGGTTTATACAGGGAAACCCTGTCTGAACAAGCAAAACAAACAAACAAAACACAGTGAAGTAACTTGTATGCTACTAAATCACCCAGGTCTCTATATGAGCATCTCTAAAGTAAATTTAACAGTGTCTACTTCAGGCAGGTGCGATGGTGGGCTCCTGTAATTCCAGAGTGGGAGAGGCTGAGGCAAGAGGATGCTGTGAGTGTTATGGCCGAAGCCACCGTCCCAGCCCCTGGCATCATATACACAGAGAGTCTGGAATGTTATGGTGGAAGTTCCATCCAAGCCCCCTCCCCCATCTCCCACCAAACCCCGAGGCATCTCAGAAAGCCCGCCAAATGATGACCCCTCCCCCAGAGATACTCAAGACCCCTCCCACACGGTATTTTAAACTGCCAGCTAGAGAGCAGACTCCTGGTTTTTCTGGTATCTAGGGGGCTGGAAGGCCACAGGGGCGGGGTGGGGGGGTTCCATTAAACATGGGCCTTTTCTAATTTGGTTTGATTTAGTCTGGTTTGCATTGCTGCATCTGCAGAGAGGCTTATTCAGGTGTAGAAACTTTTCCGTGAGATCATAGCCAACCTGAGCCAAATGAAGAAACTCTGCCTCAGATAAGCAAATACAGGGGAGCTGGAGCCGGGGCTCAGCTGTGTGCTTGCCTAGTGTGCACAAAGCCCGGGGTTAAATATGCTATCACAGAAACCAGGGCTGGCATCACACACCTGAGATGCCATCAGTGGGGAGGGAGGGGCAGGGTAGGAGGATCAGAAGTTTATCCTTGGCTACACAGAGAGCTCAAAGACAGCCTGGACTACATTACACCCTGTCTCAGGAAATAAACACCCCCCAAACTCAGACAAAACAAAAGTCTATTTCATAGCGTGGTGTTAAAAAGAATTACAGTTGACTAAGGCTGCTATAGCTGTTACAGTGTGGTCTCTGCAGTTTTCTCTTCTTTGATTGGCAGGCCCACACACTAAGGTCCGGCTACTCTTGCTGAGGTCCTCACAAAGCTAGGGACCATTTTCTGCAATAGGGAATTACTTTAAATTCAACACAAAAACTGGGGTAAAGTCAGGTGTTGTGGCTTACGTCTGTAACCCCAGCAGGGCGGGACAGAGGGATTGTCACATTGTTACAAGTTTGAAGCAACTGGTCTATGTAACAACTTTCAGGCTAGCCCAGGCTACAGAGTCAGACGCTTTCCCAAACCCAAACCAGTAGACAGTATCTCCTGTCTGTTGTGGTTGTCTTTGGTTCTAATTTTCTACCACAAAACAGAAGACACAAGTCGCTTTATTATGAGGCAAAGGTGGGGAGTTTTTTTAGTGTCTATTTTAATAATGGGGTGTCCACTGCTGTGCAGGGGCTTGGAGGACAGAAAAAGGCACTGAATCTGCTGGAACTGAATTCACAGACAGTTGTAAGTTTCTAAACTTGGGTCTGGGGAACTAAAGGCAAGTCCTCTGGAAGAATAGATTAGTACTAGCACTTACCATGGAGCCTTCATCTCTCCAGCCCCTAGTTGGAGTTTATTAAAAGACTTTTTTATAATTATTTTTTTATTTAAATTATAAATAAGCTTGTTTTACAAGTCAATCCCAATTCCCTCTCCCTCCCCTCCCCCCTTCTCCCTCCTCTCCTGCCCTCCTCTCCTTCCCCAACTTTTTTTTTTAAACATAGGTTTTGAGTGAAAGAGTTTTTTTTTTTTATTATGTATACAACACTCTGCTTCCATGTATATCTGTACACCAGCGATCTCATAAGGGATGGTTGTGAGCTACCATGTGGTTGCTGGGAATTGAACTCAGGTCCTCTGGAAGAGCAGTCAGTGCTCTTAAACTCTAAGCCATCTCTCCAGCCCTTGAGTGAAAGAGCTAAGACAGAGAGGCTCTTGGGAGTATAAAGAGTGACACCTGAAAGCATGGGTGTAGGCTTTTCAAAGAAGAGCGGCAGACACAAACTGCCCTGGTCCCTGACCTGCACAGCCAAGATAAGATAGATTCCACCCACATTGCACAGGGACTAATTATGGTGCTGGGTAACCGAGCCACCCGCCTGTCTGGGGCCCACATAGCTTCCCACATCTCTCTCTTAAAGAGCCCCAAGAAAGATTAGGGTGAGGGAGAAGGCAGTAGCCAAAGGCCAGAGCACAGCATCTTTCTACACCTGCCTTTCTGGTACAAACCTTTTTCCCGGGACTGCCTCTCCACACACCCACGGTGTAGACTCACAGAAGGGCAGCGGTGTGAGGTGTGAAGGTTAGACCTCTGTGAGCTCTAAGTGCTCTAGGTTTAGTGACCCCCACCCCAGGAACTCACCTGCCCCACCCTCTCATGGCCCTGGCCCTGGGCTTCTGACTTCTCCTTGTCTGCCAGAACTGGAAGGGAGAGCAAGTCCTGTGACCACAGCACAGCTGTCACTGAGCTCAGAGAACTGCTGGATGTTAAAAGTGGAGTCTGACTGAAGTCGCTGTTCCAGAGGGGAGGGGGGAGGGGGGAGGGAGGGGGAAAGGGAAAGTAGAGGAGGGGAAGGGAGGGGGGGACAGGGAGGACAGAGGAGGGAAGACCCAGGCAGGGAATAGTTTGCTTTGTTAAGAAGTGTTCCTGGAGCTGGGTGTTGGTGGCACACGCCTTTAATCCCAGCACTCGGGAGGCAGAGGCAGGCGGATCTCTGTGAGTTCCAGGCCAGCCTGGTCTACAGATCGAGTGCCAGGATAGGCTCCAAAGCCACACAGAGAAACCCTGTCTCGAAAAACAAAACAAAACAAACAAACAAACAAAAAAGTGTTCCTGGGCCTGGCAGTGGAGGCACAAAACATTAATCCCAGCACTCAGGAGGCAGAGGCAGGTGGATCTCTGTGAGTTCGAGACCACCCTGGTCTACAGAGTGAGTTCCAGGACAGGCTCCAAAGCTACACAGAGAAACCCTGTTTAGAAAAACAAAAGCAGAAGAAGAAGAAGAAGAAGAAGAAGAAGAAGAAGAAGAAGAAGAAGAAGAAGAAGACGGAGTTTCTGATAATAGTGAGGGCATTTCCTTTCAGGCCAAACAATTCCTCCCAGCACAGTCTGCACTAGAAGCAAAGGTGACTGAAGCTTGAGGAACTGGGATAGACAGGAAAGGGGTGGGGCATGCCCCTTCCCCTGCCGCCCCCCCCCCCAGATAAGGTTTCTCTATAAAGAATCCTGGCTGTCCTGGCACTCGCTCTTGTAGACCAGGCTGGCCTTGAACTCATAGAGATCCACCTGCTCCTGCCTCCCGAGTGCTGTGATTAAAGGTGTGCACCACCACGTCCCAGCGCTTGCTGCTTTTTTAAATTATTTAAAGTTTATTTTGTGTTGGAGTGCTTTCTTTGTCTGCCTGTGTGTCTGTCCACCACTTGCATGCCTGCTGCCTGCTGAAGGCCAGAAGGTTGTGAGCCACCATTTGGGATCTGGGAATTGCACCTGGGTCCTCCAGAAAAGCAGCCAGTGCTCTTAACCACTGAGCCATCTCTCCAGCCCCTTCCCTTCCCTCGATGTTTAAAGTTGCTTCTGGTTTTGCTTGTTTTTTAGACAGGCCAGGTGAGCCTTAAACTCCTGATGATCTGCTTGCTTTAGCCCTGCAAGTGCTGGGATTCCAAATTTGCCTTCACCTCTGTGGTGCTCCTGAAGCCTCCTCACCCTGCTCCCTCTATCATCATGGCTGGGGTGTATCCATGGAACCCAGACTAGTCTTGAACAGGAATCCTCCTGCCTCCACTTTCCCAGTGCTAGGACAGGCAGGTGCCACACCCAGCTCTGATTCATCAGATGGAGTCAATGGAAAGTTTGTGACACTCAGGATACTGAACCAAACAAATTCAGTGACAGCAGTGAGAAAACAATCCTCTGAAATGACAGTGGCAGAGCTTCCCCACTCACCTGGTCCCCCCTCCATCAGCACCCTTCTCACTGACTGCATCAGACAGTTTGGGGGTGTGCAGAGGCGGGAACTGTCCTCGTTAGGTGTTGCTATGACAAAACACCCCAACCAAAAGCAAGGTGGGAGGGAAGGGTTTATTTGGCTTCCATTTTCACATTGTAGTCATTGAAGGAACTCCAACAGGGCAGGAGCTGGTGCAGAGGCCGTGGAGGAATCTGCTAACCTGCTTGTTCCTCATGGCTTGCACAGCCTGCTTTCTTTCTTTTTTTTTTTTTTTTTTTTTTTTTTTTTTTTGGTTTTTCAAGACAGGGTTTCTCTGTGGCTTTGGAGGCTGTCCTGGAACTAGCTCTTGTAGACCAGGCTGGTCTTGAACTCACAGAGATCCACCTGCCTCTGCCTCCCGAGTGCTGGGATTAAAGGCGTGTGCCACCACCGCCTGGCACTCAGCCTGCTTTCTTATGGAACTCAGGACCACCAGCCCAGGGGTGGCACCATCCACAGTAGGCTGGGCCCTCCCATACTAATCACTAGTGAATAAAATGAATTGGGGAGGCAGAGTGGAGGAGAGGATGGGACAGGAAGACTGCAGTCAGATGTAAATAAATTAGGGGCTGGAGAGATGGCTCAGTGGTTAAGGACATAGACTGCTCTTCCAGAGGACCCAGGTTCAATTCCCAGCACCCGGACGGCAGCTAACAGCTGTCTGTGACTCCAGTTCCAGGGGATCTAACACAAACATATACAGGTCAATCAACAATGCACTTAAAATAAACTAACTAATAAAGTTTGTCCAACAGGAGGCAGAGGCAGGTGGATCTCTGTGACTTCAAGACCAGCCTGGTCTACAAGAGCTAGTTCCAGGACAGTCTCCAAAGCCACAGAGAAACCCTGTCTGGAAAACAAACAAAAAACCAAAAAAGTTTGTCCAACTTTTAAAAAAATGATATTTATAATAAAAAGATAAATGAAACAGAAAAAAACAAAGGAAATGACTGGATCCCATGGAGGTGCCCTCTCAAGTGAGGTTCCCTCCTTTCAGATGACTCTAGCCTGTGCCAGGCTGACACAAGAGCAGCAGCACAGCAGGGCTAATAAAGCAACAGGTGACAGCCCAGCACACTGTGCACGCTGTCACAGCCCTCCATGTTGAGGTCCTTCTGATTCAGAGGCTCCATATTGTCAGGTGACACCCCCCCCCCATGTATGGTCACTGGAATACTTGAAATGCAGGTGACAAAAACTGCAGATGTGGCCTAGGAAGATGACTCAGCAGGAATAGTGTGTGCATGCAAGCCTGACTCCCTGAGTTCAATACCCAGAGCCCACCGTGGGAGAAGAAAACTGACTCCTGGGTTATCCTCTGACCTGTACACACAGGTACCCAAATTCTCTCTCTCTCTCTCTCTCTCTCTCTCTCTCTCTCATACACACACACACACACACACACACACACACACACACACACATACAATTTTAAAAGATCACGAGTGCGATTTCTATTCCAGTGTCCTTTTTTTTGGAGGGGGGGTGGATTTTGAGACAGGGTTTCTCTGTGGCTTAGGAGGCTGTCCTGGAACTCACTTTGTAAACCAGGCTGGCCTCAAACTCACAGAGTTCTGCCCACCTCTGCCTCCTGAGTGCTGGGATTAAAGGTGTGAGCCACCACAGCCCGGCCTATTTCAGTATCCTTTCAAAAACAATTGTGGGGTGGAGAGATGGCTCAGTGGTTAAGAAAACCAGCTGCTCTTCCAAAGGACCTGGGTTCAATCCCAGCACCCACATGGCAGCTCACAACTGTAACTCCAAGATCTGACACTCTCACAACTCACACAGACATACACGCAGGCAATGCACATAAGTTAAACAATGAATAAATAATTAAAAGAATAAAAAAAACTGTAAGGAAAGTATCAGCCCAACAGGTCCATTGCTGACCCCTGTATGCCCACCACCCCCCTAAAGGCTCCCCCGTGCTGAGGGCTGGCCCTGCTTTTACCACTGAGCTGCACCTTCAGCCCTTAACACCCCCACTTTTGAAGAATCTGGAGGAGAGGCAGTGAGGGGCCCAGGCTGGGATATGAGCGAACTCATCTCAGAAAACGAATAACCCAACAACAAAAACAGGAACCTGGGCTTGAGATGTCTGTTGGTAGAAGTTGTTTAGCATCTGCAAGCTCTGGGCTCGATTCCCAGAACAGAATAGCTCAGGGGTAGAACTGTCCTCAAATCCCCAGCACCACACACAAAGCCAAAAAAGAAAGGAAAAGAAACAAACACCAACCAAATAAAAAGTTATAAGGTAGGTATGGCATAGCAATCCATGTCTATAATTCAGCACGTAGGAGGCTGAGGCTGTGTAAATCTCCTCAAATTCAAGCCCAGACCGGACTACATATTAAGTTCCAAATGCCAGGAGGTGGTTGGTGCACGCCTTTAATGCCAGCACTCAGGAGGCAGAGGTGGGCAGATCTCTGTGAGTTCGATGCCAGCCTGGTCTAGCCTCCAAAGCCACAGAGAAACCCTGTCTCAAAACCCCTCCCTCCCCAAAAAAAAGAAAGAAAAGAAAAACTTTCTATCATCTCAATAGGGTAGTGAGACCTGACTAACTCAGCCTCCATTCAAAACATCAGAAGTAGAAGCTAAGAGTCAGAGAGACGCTTCAGCAGGTTAATGTGCTGGCTTCACACCGGCAGAGTTAAGCTCCTTGCCCAGGACGGACCTAGAGCAGGAAGAGAGAACCTGCTTCCACAGAGGACCTCGTGCATGTGTGCCTTGACAAGTTCATGCCCCTCACAGTGGTCCTCTGACCCGAGTGTGTGTGTGTGTGTGTGTGTGTGTGTGTGTGTGTGAGAGAGAGAGAGAGAGAGAGAGAGAGAGAGAGAGAGAGAATGCCCTCACAGGGATCCTCTGATCCCTGTGTGTGTGTGTGTGTGTGTGTGTGTGTGTGTGTGTATGTGAATGCCACTCATTGTGGTCCTCTGACCCGAGGTGTGTATGTGTGTGAATGCCCCTCACAGTGGTCCTCTGACCCGTGTGTGTGTGTGTGTGTGTGTGTGTGTGTGTGTGTGTGAATGCCCCTCACAGTGGTCCTCTGACCCGAGTGTGTGTGTGTGTGTGGTGTGTGTGTGTGTGTGTGTGTGTGTGTGAATGCCCCTCACAGTGGTCCTCTGACCCGTGTGTGTGTGTGTGGTGTGTGTGTGAATGCCCCTCACAGTGGTCCTCTGACCCGTGTGTGTGTGTGTGTGTGTGTGTGTGTGTGTGTGTGTGTGAGAGAGAGAGAGAGAGAGAGAGAGAGAGAGAGAGAATGCCCTCACAGGGATCCTCTGATCCCTGTGTGTGTGTGTGTGTGTGTGTGTGTGTGTGTGTGTATGTGAATGCCACTCATTGTGGTCCTCTGACCCGAGGTGTGTATGTGTGTGAATGCCCCTCACAGTGGTCCTCTGACCTGTGTGTGTGTGTGTGTGTGTGTGTGTGTGTGTGTGTGGTGAATGCCCCTCACAGTGGTCCTCTGACCCGAGTGTGTGTGTGTGTGTGTGTGTTGTGTGTGTGTGTGCCCCTCACAGTGGTCCTCTGACCCGTGTGTGTGTGTGTGTGTGTGTGAATGCCCCTCACAGTGGTCCTCTGACCGTGTGTGTGTGTGTGTGTGTGTGTGTGTGTGTGTGAATGCCCCTCACAGTGGTCCTCTGACCCGTGTGTGTGTGTGTGTGTGTGTGTGTGTGTGTGTGTGTGTGAATGCCCCTCACAGTGGTCCTCTGACCCGTGTGTGTGTGTGTGTGTGTGTGCGCGTGTGTGTGTCTGTGTGTGTGTGTGTGTGAATGCCCCTCACAGTGGTCCTCTGACCCGTGTGTGTGTGTGTGCGCATGCGTGCGTGTGTGTGTGTGTGTGTGTGTGTGTGTGTGTGTGTGTGTGTGTGAATGCCCCTCACAGTGATCCTCTGACCGGTACATAAATGCAGAAAAAATCATTAAGTGAAAGATGAGAACCAGGGCTTCTTGTCTGTCTGTCCTCAACCTGCTGTGTCCATTCTTACTTTTTAAAGCACACCATCCTCGACCTTTCACTATTTTATGTCACCTCCCTCTTTTGCTATGGAATTGTGTGAACTAAATGACCTCCACATGGCCTCTTCTCAAGTCTTACATGGCCTGCATCCTCAGCAGCCCAGGTCACTGACTTCTCCCCCGGATACCCAGCCCCCCAGCCTCAAACACCAGGGCTTTTTTGGACAACTCTTCCCCCACCTCCACAAGAATTTATCCCAGGACTGGTGCACTGAGCTATGCCTTAGTCCCAGCTGACTCGTTTCAAGGACACACAAATGGATCACAATGAGATGTCCCCTCTGCCTCCACTCTTCTGTGAGAGGACAGCAGAAGCAGCAGCCCCTCTGACACCAAAACACGGCAGGCACACAGGCATGGCAAGTTATTTTCAGTTTATTTTCAAATAACCAGTAAAAGTTGACCTGAGTCCAGTGTAAATATGTAAAAAATAAAGTGAACAAGGATGGCAGTGTAAATTCACCTCCACATTTACCCGCTGGAAAAACCAGCTCAACGGTTCAACAACAAAACTGCAGACACAAAAGTATAAACACCGGGAGAAGCAGTCAGAGCCTCAACCTTTCATAGAACAAACTTTAGCCTACAGAAGGCATCAACCTCAGGGTACCTCATAGTGTGGCCAAGGGCAGAGTCCAGGACAAAAGGACCCTAAAAATCTACTGATGTTTCTTAACATATTTTTCTATTTTGTATTTCAAGAAAAAGTCCCTCTACATAGCCCTGGCTGTCTTGGAATTCACTATATAGACCAGGCTGGCCTCGAACCCAAAGAGAATGAGGTGTTAGCCCTGATGGCAACAATAACAAAGACAGATACTTTGGCTTTCTCTTATTGCAAGCCATAATCAGATAAACAAGTTATGAAGTTATGAAGACAATTTCCAACTTTGTAGTCCGGCAAAACACATCATACAGTGTGGCAGTGTTTCAGAGCCTAACTTACAGGAAATATAAAGAACACGAGTTATTCCATAAAGTAAATAAAAGGTTCCCCTAAGGCTAGGACTTAAGGGCAGCATGACCTCAGGGGTGAAGGGCTAACTAACCCTGACGGCAACCAGTGCAAAGGCAGTCCTCAAGTGCCACCAGTCTGTGTCCGAGGGGACACCGGGAGAGCAAGCAGGGCCTCTCGCTCTAATCCACCTCCTCGATGGTGGGCCCCGACCCGGAGCCTCCCTTGGGCGCCTGGGCCCCGAAGCCGCCCGCCCCGGGAGCACCCGCACCCTGGTAGAGCCCGCTGACGATGGGGCCGCACACCCTCTCCAGCTCCTGCCGCTTGTGCACGAACTCCTCCTTGTCGGCCAGCGTGTTGGCGTCCAGCCAGGAGATGACCTCCTGACACCCGTCCAGCACCTTCTTCCTGTCGGCCTCGCTGATCTTGCCCTTGAGGCCCTCGTCCTCCACGGCGCTCTTCATGTTGAAGGCGTAGGACTCGAGCGCGTTCTTGGCCGCCACCCTCTCGCGCTGCACCTCGTCCTCGGCCTTGTACCTCTCGGCCTCCTGCACCATGCGCTCGATCTCCTCCTTGCTCAGCCGGCCCTTGTCGTTGGTGATGGTGATCTTGTTGGCCTTGCCGGTGCTCTTGTCGGTGGCCGTGACGTTCAGGATGCCGTTGGCATCGATGTCGAAGGTCACCTCGATCTGGGGCACGCCCCTGGGCGCCGGCGGGATGCCGCTGAGCTCGAAGCGGCCCAGCAGGTTGTTGTCGCGCGTCATGGCCCGCTCGCCCTCGTACACCTGGATCAGCACGCCGGGCTGGTTGTCCGAGTAGGTGGTGAAGGTCTGCGTCTGCTTGGTGGGGATGGTGGAGTTGCGCTTGATGAGCGCCGTCATCACGCCGCCCGCCGTCTCCAGACCCAGCGACAGCGGCGCCACGTCCAGCAGCAGCAGGTCCTGCACGTTCTCAGACTTGTCCCCCATCAGGATGGCCGCCTGCACCGCCGCCCCGTAGGCCACCGCCTCGTCCGGGTTGATGCTCTTGTTGAGGTCGCGCCCGTTGAAGAAGTCCTGCAGCAGCTTCTGCACCTTGGGGATGCGCGTGGAGCCGCCCACCAGCACCAGGTCGTGGATCTGCGCCTTGTCCAGCTTGGCGTCGCGCAGCGCCTTCTCCACGGGCTCCAGCGTGCCGCGGAACAGGTCCGAGCACAGCTCCTCGAACCGCGCCCGCGTGATGGACGTGTAGAAGTCGATGCCCTCGAACAGGGAGTCGATCTCCAGGCTGGCCTGGGTGCTGGACGACAGGGTCCTCTTGGCGCGCTCGCAGGCCGTGCGCAGCCGCCGCACCGCGCGCTTGTTCTGGCTGATGTCCTTCTTGTGCTTCCTCTTGAACTCCTCCACGAAGTGGCTCACCAGCCGGTTGTCGAAGTCCTCGCCGCCCAGGTGGGTGTCCCCCGCCGTGGCCTTCACCTCGAAGATGCCGTCGTCGATCGTCAGGATGGACACGTCGAACGTGCCGCCCCCCAGGTCGAAGATGAGCACGTTGCGCTCGCCCTTGCCCGAGCGGTCCAGCCCGTAGGCGATGGCGGCCGCCGTGGGCTCGTTGATGATCCGCAGCACGTTCAGACCCGCGATCACGCCCGCGTCCTTGGTGGCCTGCCGCTGCGAGTCGTTGAAGTAGGCGGGCACCGTGATCACCGCGTTGGTCACCGGGTGGCCCAGGTACGCCTCGGCGACCTCCTTCATCTTCGTCAGCACCATGGACGAGATCTCCTCGGGGTAGAAGGCCCGCGTCTCGCCCTTGTAGCTCACCTGCACCTTGGGCTTGTCGCCGTCGTTCACCACCTGGAAGGGCCAGTGCTTCATGTCCGCCTGCACCACCGCGTCGCCGAACTTGCGGCCGATCAGCCGCTTCGCGTCGAACACGGTGTTCTGCGGGTTCAGCGCCACCTGGTTCTTGGCGGCGTCTCCGATCAGCCGCTCGGTGTCGGTGAAGGCCACGTAGCTGGGGGTCGTGCGGTTGCCCTGGTCGTTGGCGATGATCTCCACCTTGCCGTGCTGGAACACGCCCACGCACGAGTAGGTGGTGCCCAGGTCGATGCCGATCGCCGTGCTCTTGGCCATGGCGCCGCCGCTGCTCGCTCTCCGCCGCCGGGGTTCGGCGCTCGGCTCCTGCAAGGCTGCGCTCCGCCGCGGGGAAGCTCTGGGGAAGGCGGCTGCTCCCGGCTGAGGGTCAGGAACGCGCGGCTCGGCTGCTCTCGCTGCTCGTCGCTGTCGGCTCGGGCTCCGGGGGGAGCGAGAGATCCCTGTGGGAAGCTCAGGGTGCGTCTGGTGTCCTGCGCGCCGCCCTGCGCCTTTATGGGGCGCCCTCGGGCCCCGCCCGCTCGCCCCTGGGCCAATCCGCGAGCCGGAGGCGGCGGCGGGGACCGGAATCTTCCAGCAGTTTCGCGTCTGGTGGAGCTTCCCCGCCTCCTTTGAGTAATCGGTGCGGAGGGGGCCGCCCCTGTCCAGAACTCTCCAGACACTTCTGGGGTTCGCTGGAGACGCCGGATTCCTGGGGGATAGGGGGAGAGGCCGGACGTGATGTTGTCACTGTTGCCATGGTGACTCATTACAGCCGCCTGGGTGGAATTGACTGGAAAGGTCACCTTTGGCTCTGTTTTGTGGACATTTGGTTGTGATCTGGGGTTGTGGCCAGTTGGCTGAGATCTGGGGTTGTGGCCAGTTGGCTGAGATCTGGGGTTGTGGACAGTTCGTTGTGAGCAGACTGGCACCGTTCTGATTTTGGGGGTCGCTCTGTGGGCTGTAATTTCCCCTCCTCTGCTTGGGTGACCCAGGGAGAGACCTAGGGGCGTGTCTGGTGACGTCGTCCCCTCCAGTCGCGTTACAATGGCCGTGCTGACTCTGACCTCATGGACCAATTTAGGAATCAGAGGCTCTGTCCCAGAACAGGCTCAAAGTTGCCGGGAGGGTCGGGGTGGGGGGTGGGGGGACCCCGGCTGCTCAGTTTGGATGTTTCTGGAGCTCCCCACTCGTAGGGGCTCATCGACCTCAAGTTTTCCAAACTGGATCGAAGGCGAAGAGAGTCCAGGTGAGCCGAGAAGGCTCTGGTAGGAATAGGACAAAATGAAGGTTGTGCGTCCCCGTTGACCCTTGTTTGAAGCAGGGCCAAGACATTTCTTAGGTTTGAGGAGTTTACAGACTAGGTCTGTTGGAACCCGCCGTCCTCGCCTCAGTGTTGAGTGCTGGGATTACTAGGGTGGCCCTCCCCACACAGACCCTAGTCTGGGGGTGTGGTTTGGCAACCAGGAAAAGAGTGTCTCTTGAGGGACAGGGCCAGCTGGAATCAGCCTGGGCTCAGAATCGGGAGGACACCGCTTAAGACGGGTTTGAATGTGATACTGGCACCAAAAGACAGGAGGTATAATCAAGAGAAGGATAGAAACTGGGTGTCGAGGTGCCTGCCTGCGACCCCAGCATTGAAGACGTTGAGACGGAATGGCTACGGGGATGGGTAGTTGTTTTTGTTGTTGTTGTTGTTTTTGTTTTTTCGAGACAGGGTTTCTCTGTATTTCTTTGGAGGCTGTCCTGGAACTCGCTCTGTAGACTGGCTTCGAACTCACAGAGATCCTCCTGCCTCTGCCTCCTGAGTGCTGGGATTAAAGACGTGTGCCACCAACGCCGGCGGGGGTGGGATTTTTGTTTTAAAAATATATAGAAAATCTTCCTGTTGTGCCCTGTTTCTCAGAAAGATTGAGGCCACGTGGTGGCCCAAGCCTCTAACTTCAACATTTAGGAATGGAGGCAGGGACATTGCCTGAGCTAAGTAGTGAGACCACTGTTGGGACAGAGGTCATAACTGACCTCTTCAGAGTCAGCTAAATTACTCCACATAGGTTGCTCAGGAAGGCACTTCTGAATGGAGACCCAGTGCCTGTCTTTTTTAAGAAACGGTTTGTCGGTGTGTTTGTGTGTGTTATGTGTGAGAAAACAGGAAGCATTCTTTTTTCTTTTCTTTTCTTTTCTTTTTTCTTTTTTCTTTTTTCTTTCTTTCTTTTTTTTCTTTTTTTTTTTTTTTTGAGACAGGGTTTCTCTGTATTGCTTTGGAGCCTGTCCTGGCACTCGCTCTGGAGACTAGGCTGGCCTCAAACTGACAGAGATCGCCTGTCTCTGCTTCCACAGTGCTGGGATTAAAGGTGTTCGCCAACAACACCCGACAGGAAGCATTCTTAACTGTCCTATATTTGGCCCCTAATATTTCTTTTAAGTAGTTTCAGAACAAAATCTTAGGGCACAGGTAGACAGGCACAGTAAAACATACCACTGTCATAGGAACGCTAGCATTGACTTAGGCCCGGGAGGAATGGAGAGCATAGATCCACCTTCCTTCCACCCTCGGAGTGGCTTCGAGCACTGGTGTCTATCATCACCGTGAAAGCCAGGCCTGGCATGTATGTGAACCTGTGCTAACAGCAACATTATTTGTAATATTGAAGTGGAAACAAACCCGTACCCGTGGGAGACGATTGTGTGAGGGAAGGTTGGAAGACACATAAAATGTACATTGTTCAGTCTCAGAAGGGCCCAGATATGCAAGCTGGTGGATGAGGGTTAAGGACATTATGCTGAGTGAGATGAGGCCATAAACGGACAAACGCTGTGCAATTCTAATAGTAGAGGGTAAGAGGAGACATAGCAATGGTTAGTGTAATCCCCACTCTTTGGGGGCCAAGGAGAGGGGCTGCAGGCAACCACCCAGCATAGAAAACACAAGGAGGCCCATTTTGAAAAGAATTCCTGTTATAATGAGTATTTCAAAATGAATGTAGGCAAAGGTTCATTATTGACTTAAAGACTTTAATCAAGCCCATTGGGGCAAGGTTCAGACTAAACGGAGCCAGTTTGCCAGTGGGAAGTGGCCCGAGTATGCTGCCTCCTGCATTGTGTTGACGTCTGATCAGCCTGTCCTGCTGAATGACATCTGGTAGACATGAAACACTGCAGAAGCCATTGGTGATCCTGAAACACACAAATGGGAGCCTTGGGGGCTGCCCCAGAGTCTTAGGATCTGTGCTCTGAGACAAAAGTACAGTGAAAATATAAGCACCCTGGGGTGTAGCTCAGCCATATACCCCTTGCTTAGAATCTGTAAGGTCAGCCAGGCGGTGGTGGCGCATGCCTTTAATCCCAGCACTCGGGAGGCAGAGGCAGGTGGATCTTTGTGAGTTCAAGACCAGCCTGGTCTACAAGAGCTAGTTCCAGGACAGCCTCCAAAGCCACAGAGAAACCCTATCTTGAAAAACCAAAAAAAAAAAAAAAAAAAAAAAAATCCACAAGGCCCTGGTGCCTTAGAATCCCCAATCCTTTGCACCCCTAGTATGCTAAGAGACAAAACAGAGAACCAATCCCAAATATAATTTCAAAGAATAAAGACAGTGAAAGCTAAGAAGAGTAGGCATTTTGACAATGTTTATTTAATGTGTTTCAGAGTGGCAAACTCAAATGTATAAACTGTTAGCACCAGACACCTTTAAAGTTGAGACCGAGCACCTTTCTCTATTGGTTTCCTATTTATTTTCATTTTTTCCCCAAGACAGGGTCTCTCTGTGTAGCCCTGGTGGTCCTGGAACTCCCTCAGTAGACCAGGCTGGCCTTGAAGTCACAGAGATCTGCCTGCCTCTGTTTCCTGAGTGCTGGGATTAAAGGCATGTGCCACCAAGGCCCGGCACCATTTCCTATTTCTTATGAGAGGGGAAAACACAGAATTGTAGGATGTCTGAGACAGCCCAGATAACAGATGTAAAGAAAACCAGCCTGCTGTAGTGGCTCATGCCTGTAACCCAAGCATTTGGAAAGCTGAGGGAGGAGAACAGCTGCCATGAGCTAGCCTGGGATACATGGTGAGTTCCAGGCCAACCTGGGCTACAGAGTCAGACACTGCCTTACAAGAATTAAATAGCAACCCAAAACAACCTACTGAGAGGCTAGGAAGATGGCTCAGTGGATAAAGTGTTTGGCGTGTAACCATGAGACCTAAGTTTGATCCCCAGGACCCACAGGACAGAATAGCAAAGCTAGCACAATGGTGTGCACCTGTGATCACAGCACAAGGGAGATGGTTCACAGGGCTTGCCTGATAGCCAGCACAACCAGGGAGAGAGCTGCTGTTTCAACAAGGTGCCTAGCAGATGAATGACAACCAGGGTTGACACCTTAAATCCACATGTTCACGCATACCCCACAACAAACACAAATCAACATTTACAAGCTCTCTGTGTAAGACTTCTTTCTGTGAAAAAGCCTGAGGTGTGTTTATCTTCATGTTTGTGGTTTTAAGACTGATTGATGGAGCTGGAGAGCTGGTTCAGCAGCTAAGAGCACTTAATGCTTTTTTTACTTATTATCTATATAGTGATACAGTTTTTTTTTTTAAAAAAACTTATTGTGTATACAATGTTGTATACAATGCATGTATCCCTGGCCTGCAGGGATACATGCAGGCCAGAAGAGGGCACCAGATCTCATTACAGATGGTTGTGAGCCACCATGTGGTTGCTGGGAATTGAACTCAGGACCTCTGGAAGAGCAGTCAGTGCTTTTAACCTCTGAACCACCTCTCAGGCCCAGTTCTTACTGCTCTTGCTGAAGACCCCAGGTTCAATATCCAGCACCCACATGGTGGTTTAAAACTATCTGTAACTCCAGTCTCAGGGAATCTGATGTCTTCTCCTGACCTCAGGGACATACATACACTAAGACAAAATTTTCCTTTACAAAATAAAAATGATTCTTAAATTTTATGTGCATTGGTGTTTTGCCTGCATGCAGGTCTGTGTAAGTGTGTTGGCTCCTCTGGAGTTAGACAGTTGAGTTATCTGTGGTTGCTGGGAACTGAACCTGGGTCCTTCTAAAGAGCAGCCAGTGCTCTTAACTGCCAAGCCATCTCTCCAGCCCCACGAAATAATATTTAAAAATTAAAAAAAAAACTGACCAAGGGCTACGGAGGGCTCAGCCATTAAGAACACGCCTGTCCTATTAGAAGACCTGAATCCAGTGCCCAGCACCCTCTGACTCCAAGGGCATCCCATACTTCTGACCTCCACAGGTACCTGCAAGCAAGCTCATATGCCCACACAGACATGCACACATTTAAAAACAGACATGCACATGCCCACACAGATGACATGCACACATTTAAAAATAATAAATCTTGAAAGACTTACTAACTTACCAACAAAATTTTATTTAAAAATAAATCAATTCCCCAAAGTGTGATTATAAAGTCTCATTTCTCCACAGGACCCGGAAAACCATGGCTGCTAATAAAGGAATGGCCATAGGCATCGACCTAGGCACCACCTACTCGTGCGTGGGCGTGTTCCAGCACGGCAAGGTGGAGATCATCGCCAACGACCAGGGCAACCGCACGACCCCCAGCTACGTGGCCTTCACCGACACCGAGCGGCTGATCGGAGACGCCGCCAAGAACCAGGTGGCCATGAACCCCCAGAACACTGTTTTTGATGCCAAACGTCTAATTGGCAGGAAGTTTAATGATCCTGTTGTACAGTCGGACATGAAGCTTTGGCCATTTCAAGTGATCAACGAAGCGGGCAAGCCCAAGGTGCTGGTGTCCTACAAAGGAGAGAAGAAAGCCTTCTACCCCGAGGAGATCTCGTCCATGGTGCTGACGAAGATGAAGGAGACTGCAGAGGCTTTTCTGGGTCACAATGTCACCAACGCGGTGATCACGGTGCCCGCCTATTTCAATGACTCGCAGCGCCAGGCCACCAAGGACGCGGGTGTCATCGCCGGACTCAACGTGCTCAGAATTATCAACGAGCCCACGGCGGCCGCCATCGCCTACGGGTTGGATAAAGGAAGTCATGGGGAGAGGCACGTGCTCATCTTCGACCTGGGGGGCGGCACGTTCGACGTGTCCATCCTGACGATCGACGACGGCATCTTCGAGGTGAAGGCCACGGCGGGGGACACCCACCTGGGCGGCGAGGACTTCGACAACCGGCTGGTGAGCCACTTCGTGGAGGAGTTCAAGAGGAAGCACAAGAAGGACATCAGCCAGAACAAGCGCGCGGTGCGGCGGCTGCGCACGGCCTGCGAGCGCGCCAAGAGGACCCTGTCGTCCAGCACCCAGGCCAACCTGGAGATCGACTCCCTGTTCGAGGGCATCGACTTCTACACGTCCATCACGCGGGCGCGGTTCGAGGAGCTGTGTGCAGACCTATTCAGAGGCACCCTGGAGCCCGTGGAGAAGTCCCTTCGGGACGCCAAGATGGACAAGGCTAAAATCCATGACATTGTCCTGGTGGGCGGCTCCACGCGCATCCCCAAGGTGCAGAAGCTGCTGCAGGACTACTTTAACGGACGGGACCTCAACAAGAGCATCAACCCGGACGAGGCGGTGGCCTACGGGGCGGCGGTGCAGGCGGCTATTTTAATGGGTGACAAGTCTGAAAAGGTACAAGATTTGCTTTTGTTGGACGTGGCTCCCCTGTCTCTAGGACTGGAGACGGCGGGCGGCGTGATGACTGTTCTCATCAAGCGCAACTCCACCATTCCCACCAAGCAGACGCAGATCTTCACCACCTACTCGGACAACCAGCCCGGCGTGCTGATCCAGGTGTACGAGGGCGAGCGGGCCATGACGCGCGACAACAACCTGCTGGGCCGCTTTGACCTGACTGGAATACCGCCTGCACCTAGGGGCGTGCCCCAGATCGAGGTGACCTTCGACATCGATGCCAATGGAATTCTCAATGTCACAGCCATGGACAAGAGCACCGGCAAGGCCAACAAGATCACCATCACCAACGACAAGGGCCGGCTGAGCAAGGAGGAGATCGAGCGCATGGTGCAGGAGGCCGAGAAGTACAAAGCCGAGGACGAGGGCCAGAGGGAGAAAATCGCGGCCAAAAATGCCTTAGAGTCCTACGCGTTTAACATGAAGAGCGCCGTGAGTGACGAGGGTCTGAAGGACAAGATCAGCGAGTCCGACAAAAAGAAGATACTGGACAAGTGTAACGAGGTCCTTTCCTGGCTGGAGGCCAACCAACTGGCTGAGAAAGACGAGTTCGACCATAAGAGAAAAGAGTTGGAGAACATGTGTAACCCGGTCATCACCAAACTCTACCAGGGAGGGTGCACAGGGCCCACCTGCGCACCGGGGTACACGCCCAGCAGGGCTGCCACAGGCCCCACCATCGAGGAAGTAGATTAGCATTTTCTGGACCTACAGGGTGCTAGGGTGCTTCTAGGTGAATTTTATTCATCTTCAAACATCGCTATGACTCTTGAGCTGACTGGACACGAGCCTAAGTCACCATCCTTTGGGATTCTGATGGAGAAGTCTCCATTCTACCTTTTCATGCCCCCACCCTCGCGCTATGATCCTGAAATGGACCTTTAGGAAACAAGGCCCCTCTGAACCATTTGAAGAATTTGGATGTCTGCTATTTATTAGCCACGCCCCACCCTCTCCTCCTCCTGTGTGGATGGTTGTTTGTCTCTCAGTAAATTTTTTCCCAAAGGAAACACTTCTGGTATCTATTTACTGAGTCATGGCCCTACAGCGTATGTCTAGATTCGTCAACACTATGTAGGCCAACTTGGCCTTTTACTTGGAGCAATTCTCCTGTCTCTGCCACCCGAGTTCTGAGATTACAGGCATGCTCCACCATGCCCAGCTTTTTTTGTTTTTTGTTGTTCGTTGGAGGCAGGGTTTCTTGTAGCCCAGGTTTGCTTCAGATACTCAGCATCCAACAGTGACCTGCTCGTATCTCAGCCAGCTTGTTCCCTGATATCTTTAAACTGTCGATGTTCCCCAAAATGTAAGAAAGGGGATCTCACATAGGACATGAATTTTGTTTAGGAGTTTGTTGTGAATGATTAACCTGCTAAGGGCAAAGGACTTGGGCTTTAAGTTCAGCCTTTCCAACAAAACTATTTTGCCTTTTTTGTTTTTGTTTGGAGACTGGGTCTTATGTAGTCTAGGTGTGCTTTGAACTGTTCATGCTGCATTATGACTGGAATTACAGAACATTACACCTGCCAAGAAAAAAAAATCCCTAATTTTCTGGCACCCTGGGCCCATATAAATCAGTTGGTGACTGTGGTTACTTCTAATAAATGTGGTTACTTCTTCTAATCAATGTGGTTACTGCTTCTAATCAATGATAAGCTGACTTAGGTTCAAATTCAGATTCTGTAGAACTTGGTAACAAGTCTGGCTTGATATCCCGATGGATCCAGATCTGAGCAAAGTGATCAGTGCTGGGGACGCAAAGTGGGAAGGATCTTTGCAGACAGGTCTGTCAGCTGCAGGGTCTATGACAAAGCCTATCTCAGAAAAACAAGATAGGGCTGGAGAGATGGCTTAGTGATTAAGAACATACATTGCCGGGCATTGGTGGCGCACGCCTTTCGCACGCCTTTAATCCCAGCACTTGGGAGGCAGAGGCAGAGGCAGGGGGATCTCTGAGTTCGAGGCCTGGTCTACAAGAGCTAGTTCCAGGACAGCCTCCAAAACAATACAGAGAAAGCCTGTCTGAAAACAAAACAAGAGAAACAAACAACAAAAAAAGAATTTGGGGGCTGGAGAGATGGCTCAGAGGTTAAGAGCACTGACTGCTCTTCCAGAGGTCCTGAGTTCAATTCCCAGCAACCACATGGTGGCTCACAACCATCTATAATGAGATCTGGTGCCCTCTGCAGGCCTGCAGGCATACATGCAGGCACAACATTGTATACACAATAAATAAAATCTTAAAATATAAAAAAAAAAGGGGGAGGCAGGGAGGAAGGGGACCTGGGATTGGGATTGACTTGTTAAATAATTTTCTTTCTAATAAAAAAAATCTGAAAAAAGAACATGCATTGCTCTTCCAGAGGACCAGGGTTTGATTCCCAGCACCTGTATGGTGGTTAAAACCTGCCTACAACTGCAGAATATCCAAGGTTCTCTTCTGGTCTCTGGGAGCACTGCACAAATGGCAAGCACACATACATGCAACAAAACACCCTTACAATAAAAAAATTTAAACAAGGTGGAAGTGACTGAAGGAAACCCAGTGTCCATCTCCAGCCTGCACACTCCAGCTCCCCTGCCCCCCTCCCAACAAACAGAGGAGACCCTGGCAGCAAGCATGCTTCAACTCCCACCCCCATACACATACAGGAAACCCTGGCTACCCTCTATTTTGGCATCCTGGCGCACTGTAGAGAATTCTACCCTGTAATCAGCAGGCGAGATGCTCAGAATTTTTGTACCTACAGCCAGCCTCAAGACAAGACAACACAAAACATTATCAAAATAGCAAGTATTTCCCTCTGTATTAGACATGATTCCCACACAAGTGCCCTCCCCTGACACAACCATTTAATTAAATAGCAACTTCCCATTTAATTACCACTAAAAACAACAAAGCTGTTCCTTCCCCTGGCAGCTCCATCCATTCTCTGAGAACTTGCCTGATGAGGCCTCCCCCCCCCATGTATTACACATGACAGCAGTTTCTCCTCCCTACACCCCCCCCAACCAAGTACTCCTCTTCTGTCGTCTCCCTTTTGGAAAGGACAGGTCTTCCATGATGTCAACCAAACATGACATATCAAGCTGCAATAAGACCAGGCACCACCCCCTCGTATTAAGGCTGGAAAAGGTCACCCAGAAGGTGTAAAATGGTCCCCAAAGCAGGCAAAAGAGTCAGAGACAGCTCCTGTTCCCTCTGTTCCGAGTCCCATAAGAGGACCAAGCTATACAACCATAACATGTGCAGAAGGCCTAGGTCAATCCCATGCAGGCTCCTTGGTTGTGAGCTCAGTGTGTGTGTGAGCCTCTGTGAGCCCAGGTTAGTTGGTTCTGTGGGTTTTCTTGTGGTGCCCTTGTTCCCTCTGTCTTAAGAACCTTCCTCCCACCCGAGCTAACATGGGGTTAGCTCGTTAAACAACTATAATAAAGCCTCGTGCAGTTTGCATAAAAAAACAAAACAAAACAAAAAAAGATACTTCCTCCCATCTTCTGAAGGATTCCCAGAGCTCTGCCTAATGTGTGGCTGTGGGTCTCGGCATCTGTTTCCTGCTGAGGCTTTTGTGGTGTGTTTTATTAAATTCTCCATTTTCATCAGTCAGCTCTTCTGAACTCCTTCACAACCAGAATGTTTTCAAGCCTGTTAATGCTGTTCCCAGAACACCCAAAGCAGTATTTGGAGGTGAGCTATTAGAAAATATTTCAGGGCTGGAGAGGTGGCTCAGCAATTAAGAGCATGTGTTGCTCTTCCAGAGGACCCAGATTCTAGTCCCCCAGCACCCACAAGGTGGCTCACAACAGAGCGCCACTCCCACTCCCAGGGATCTGAAGCCCACCTCTTACCATCGCTCACATAGTGTACAGGTGACATGCAGGCAAATATGCCCATACACATAAAAGTTAAAAGAAATGACAGGTGTAATGATGGGGGCGGTCCTTCTGTGAATATGTTTGTCTTATTGGTTGATAAATAAAGCACTGTTGGCCAATAGGGAATCAAAATAGGCAGGACTAGAAGAGAAGGAGGATTCTGGGAAATATAGGAAAGAGGGGAGTCACCATGCGATCCCAGGAATAGAGGATGCTTAAGGTCGACCTCCTCAGTAAGCCCCTATAACTATATAGATTAGTAGTTATGGTTGAAAATAAAGACTGAGCTAGCAACTAAGAAATCCTAGTCATTGGCCAGCAGCATTGTAAGTAAAAAAGTTAAAAAAGAAAATGCGATTTCTACCTGTGAGCTACAGTCTGTTTGGTTCTTTACAAACAAGGCCTGTGTAAAAGGCAAAACATATGGACACTAGAGCTGGGGTTCTTGTTCTTGGTGGTGTGCTTTTAGTGTGTTAGCCTGGGTTCCAGCCCCAGACAACCCGGTTCTCCAAATCCCACATAAGACACACCGAGGGAAACTAGCTTACTGGGAACTTTTGATAAGAATCAGGATTTGGGCCGGGCGTTGATGGTGCACGCCTTTACTACCAGCACTCGGGAGGCAGAGGCAGGTGGATCTCTGTGAGTTCGAGACTAGCCTGGTCTACAGAGCGAGTGCCAGGAGAGGCTCCAAAGCTACACAGAGAGACCCTGTGTCAAAAGAGAGAAGGAGAGAGAGGGAGGGAGGAAGGGAGGGAGGGAGGGAGGGAAAGGTTCACAGGATTTGTGGGCTGGAGAGATGTCTCAGAGGTTAAGAGCACTGGTTCAAGTCCCACAACCAGAGGGTGGCTCACACCATTTATAATGAGATCTGGCGCCCTCTTCTGGTTTGCAGGCAGAACACTAAATATACATAATAATCTTAAAAAAAATAAAAAGGTCTGTGTTCAGGCTCCCCTTATATGCCCCCGACACCGCACACGACATAGCCAGTGTGTGTTGATGTCTGTCTTACTCCCCTTGACACAGGGCTTGCTATGGCAGCTCCAGCAGGCGTGTAAACCGGAATCCTCCTGCCTCAGCTCTCTCCAGGATTCCAGGAGGGCACCAACCCTGCCCAGCACTTAGCACCATTTTAAAGAATATGCAAATCATAGCTCGCTCGAGCTTCGGGACGACCCTCAACAGGAGAGCGGGCACGAGCAGATCGCGCCATGCAGGGAAGGCGCTGCGCAGAAACCTTCAGGAGACGGAGCGGCGAGCCGCCTGCACCGCGCAGCTGCCACGGCCCACGCATGCGCAGGGGGGGGCGGCGGCCCGGGAGGAAGTGGGAGGCAGGAAGTCCCGCCCCTCTCGCGGTTTGGCGGTCCTCTCTGCTCTTCCCTCCTCCGCGCCCCTGGAGCCCGGGCTCAGCCGCGCGCTCTCCCGGCCGGGCGGCTCCCCGCGGCTCCCCGCTGCGCCTGCGTGATCCTGTCGCGCCCCACGCGCGGGCTCGCGCTCGGGCTCCCGCCCGGCCTCTGTCCCGCAGCCCCCGGCCCGTCCCGCCGCGGCCCAGGCCGCCGCGCGTGGCGCCAGCACCATGGTGGGTACCGTGACGTCAAAAGCGGGCGCCGGCGCCGCGGGCCGTTCGAACCGGGCCGGCCGCTCGCTCTGGCTGCACTTAGCAACCTCCTTCCCGCACCGCCCCGCACTGCTAGGACAAGTGGTTTTCTGGGCAGAGCTCCCAGCAGAGCCAGGAGAGAGCCGCGGAGCGCGGCGCTGGCCCTGCACCTCCCCCGGGCAGCGGGAGCGGGACGGTTGAGGGCGCGGCTGGGATGCGCTCTGCGTTTCCCCGGGGAGAATGTGCAGATTCCCTGCGGGAGGCGGACGGGACGCAGAGTATCTGTGGAGAGATTGTTGTTGGTCGTGCGCTTTCGAGACCTAGAATCAGTCGGTGGGGCCACAAAGATCCTGGGCACGGGGTTCCTCCTCCCTGCTCTTCTCATGAGATGCTTTCCCCCTCCTTTTTCCAATAGCTCTTCTACTCCTTTTTCAAATCCCTTGTGGGCAAGGATGTGGTCGTGGAACTCAAGAATGACCTGAGGTAGGTACCGCTAGCAGCCAGGTTGAGGAAGGCGAGGGGGGAGGTTGGGTGCCCGGGGTCCTGAACCAGCTCTTCCCTCCCAAAGTTATTTGAGAGAGCAGGTGGGCCAAACACAGAAGAAAAATAGCTTGTGCCTTAGGGGTAAAGATTGGTTTTAAGATTGCTGGGCATAGTGGCCTACTCCTTTAACCCCAGCACTCGGGAGGCTGAGGCACTCTGATCTCTGTGAGCATTAAGAGCAGCCTGATCTACAGAGTGAGTTCCTGGACAGCCAGAGAAACCCTGTCTTGGGAAAAGAAAAAAGAAAAGAATTTGTTACACAAGTAACTAAAATTTCCAGGTGGACTCGACTGTGCTCTTTAAAATATGCTAAATAAATAATAAAATGCTAATAAATATGATTATTGTACTCTTGGAAAAAAATATACCAAGATGTTTGTATCTTTGTCTCTAAAAAACATGTGCCAGGCAGTGTTGATTCGGGCCTTTAATCCCAGCACTCTGGAGGCAGAGACAGGCAGATCTCTGATTTTGAGGCCAGCCTGGCCTACAGAGGTTCAGAGAAACCCTGTCTCGAAATACCAAAAACAAACTAACAAATAAATGATTCAGGTAGCATTAATCCCTCAAAATGTAAGAGGTTAATTAAAATTCAAAAGATCGTACTTCCATAATAAAACCCGTTGACAAAGGAGTGAGTATTGGTAGGGGAAGCAGATATAGAGTGTATGATATAATGCCCATTTAGTTAGAGGAAATGCAAACAGAAGACCAACTCGGCCCCTTCTTGCTGTGTCTGCATCCTTTGCCTCCCTGTCTGTCTGAGTCTTAGCTGTTTAAGACTTGGATTAAACGCTGTGTCACTGCAGAGGTGTTTCTGGCCATCTTAGTCACATCAGTCCATCTGTTAGAGTCTACTTCCTAGTGGACACTCTTGGAAGATTAGTTTCTCTCATGTGGTGCTGGAGACGAACCCAGTGCTCAGCAAGCACTCTGCCAACAGAACTTCAACACATGCTGTAGTCTCTCGTCTTTTCTTAGGACAGGGTCTCTCTGTGTAATAGTCCTGATTGTCCTGTTTGTAGACCATGCTGGCCTCAAACTCAGAGATCCACCTGCCTCTGCCTCCCGAGTGCTGGGATTAAAGGCATGTGCGCTACCAACACCCAGCAGGTTTAAGATTGTTAAAAAGTAGATAAGTATAAAATAAGGTGTTTAGAAATAGGTAGGGCTGGAGAGATAGCACAGTGGTTATAAAAGCTTGCTGGTGTTCCAGAGAACTAGAGTTCAGTTCCCAGCTACTCCATTATGTAGTTCACCTGTTGCTTGGGCCGCCTAACTGTAATTTTAACTTCCGGGGATCTGATGCCCTCTTCTGGCCTCAATAGGTGCCTACATGCACACAAGTCACAAATAATAAAATCAATATTAAAAACACGCCTTTAATTCCAGCATTTGGGAGGCAGAGGCAGGTGAATCTCTGTGAGTTTGTGGCCAGCCTGGTCTACACAGGTAGTTTTAGGACAGCCAGAGCTACACAAAGAAATCCTGTCTTGGAAAAATAAACATAAAAAAGTTGACTATAAACGATGGCTCCTGTCTGTAGTTACATAACCTCAGAAGTGGGGGCAGGAGGATTGCCACAAGTTTGAGATCAGCCTGGGTCACAGCGTGAGAACCTGTCTTAACAAGGAAACATAAATATTAAGCAGAATACAGGCCTGTTGTGCAACTGTTGAGTAGCAGCTATTGATGTGTTGGTGTGAGGAGAGAGACTTGGTTCTGAAATGATCATTCTGAGAGGCTTTTCCCGTTCCTCTCAGAATCGCAATGCTATCTGTTGGCTCTCCTTTCTCTGGCTTTCAGGCCTTGACTTGTCCCCTACATTCTTGTTCTATTTTTGATGTTCCCTCCGTGCTGATTTCAGGGTGTATTAACTCTGTTCTTCCCTCTGCCCTTGACAGCATCTGTGGAACCCTCCACTCTGTGGACCAGGTGAGACAGTAACGGTTCAGTCTGTTGTGGGGAAGGAAGTGGGAGAGGGGGGTGGAGTGTCTGGAGTTAATGGCGCTGCTCCTCTCTCTCAGTACCTCAATATCAAACTCACCGACATCAGCGTCACGGACCCTGAGAAGTACCCTCACATGGTGAGTTGGGGCTGGCCAGAAAGAGAAACGCTTTAAAGCCCCTGGGTGGCTGGAGGATTCTTAACGGAGGAGCTTTCACTCTTATCTGCTTCCAGTTGTCAGTCAAGAACTGCTTCATCAGGGGCTCGGTGGTCCGGTACGTGCAGCTGCCGGCAGACGAGGTGGACACGCAGCTGCTGCAGGATGCAGCCAGGAAGGAAGCCCTTCAGCAGAAACAGTGATGCCCTCTCCCCCTCCTCCCGTTCCGTTCCCATTGGTGACCCCTAACGTGATGTCCAGCTGAGGACAAGGACACCCCCGGCAAGTGCTTCAGGTGTTTTCGTTTTGTTAATGTATTTTTTTTTCTTTTTAATTGAATGGATGAAAGGGATAATAGACGGAACAACTGTCCTCTGTTGAGAAGGGAGGAAGCTGGGACCTGTGAAACGTTCCTGGTCTCTGCTCTTCTCGCCCTTCCCTGGAGATGGTGAGAGCTTCCTAGACCTATCCAGGGCAACATGTGATAATTTGGGGGAAATGAAAAGAATCTGTCCCGCATCGGGAATAAACTTTATGATGCAAACTGAGTTCTGGTTTTGTTTGGGCAGGGAGGTGGGAAAGGTGTTTGATCTACACTCCCAGACTCTGCGTTCCTCCCCGTCGTCATCTCCCGCCAGGAATCCAACCCATTTGCCAGCAGTGTGCACTTCTGCCTTAAAGCTTGCGATTCCTTGGCCAGTATGACACAGATCGGGTAAAAGGCGCCAGACGCCAGCTGTGACTTGAGTTGGTCCCAGGGACCACTTGATGGAAACAACTGTTTTTCCACATGCGCTCAAGTGCACACAGAAAAAATGTAATAAAAACAGCGGTGGCCGCCCAACCGTTTGCTTCACGCAGCAACTGCAGTGCCTCTGCCTTTCTCTGTGGTGCTGGGGTGACATCCCGGGTCTCCCGCGGACTGCCGGAAATAAGTACCAGCCTGTGAGCCCGCTGCGCGCGCTGCACCAAGCTTCCGCCCCAGACCCTGCAGGAGGCGGTGCCTGGGACCAGCCTGACCCGAGGACCCCGGCTGGGGTGGCC